>NC_056737.1:226448995-226544341 GCF_019279795.1 Protopterus annectens
AATTGTGTATATATATATATATATATATATATATATATATATATGTCTATATCTGTGTGTGTGATATATATATATATATATATATATATATATCTAGCTACACTATTGTTAAGACACAGTATTGCAAAACTATGCATACTGTAAAATGTTGTACTGTCAATGTAAAAATGTGAAGTGTCTGTTCTGTATCTTTGTACACATATATAATTATTTGTCAAGATGTAAAAATGGTGTACGGTCTGTCCTGTTATATATTTGCACACCTATAATCATTTTTTAATTTCTTCATGTATATATGTACTACCTTTGTTATACCGATGTGTCATTGTATACTTTCTCTATGTATTAATCATGAAGCTTATCTCTCGGACTTCCGCTGAAAAAGGACAGCTTGTCCTGTCAGTAAGTACTAGGTTAGCTGTCCTTGCAGGGCACTTTAGGCCTAGCCAGTTTCCTTTTTTGTGCTCGAAATAACTTGTCTTATTTTGTATAGATTGGCGTTACCAATCCCATGTTCAATAATTGCATATACCCTCATGAGAATAACTAGGATCATACCATATAACCAAAAAATAAGGCACTGGAGGGTTCACTAGGTAGCAAACCAACTTTAATGAAGACACAAAACCACAAATAATGCTTTAAGCTGGACCACAGCGTTTTCGTCAGTAACTTAATCAGATGTGTATACCAATATAGTCGTTTGTAAGTCAGTTGAACAACCAATCCACAATTTAAAGCCGTATTAACAAAATAAAGTGCTTAAAAAAAACTCATAGGGAGCAATGCATGCAGGTTCTATGTAAAGCCATTCCATTCAGTACAGATGTAAAAGTATAAAATAATAAAAATGCTTTGAAGTACATGTGAGCTGTCCATTAAATACATTAAAAACATTTAAAACTCATGTAAGAAATGCTGTTAAAAGCAAGCAGAAGAGCCTATGTGCAAATCGTATTGAAACAGTGACATCTACTGGACACACGTTTTAGAACCATACATAAAAATCAAAGTTTAGCAGCTCTTAATTTTCAACACAAGGCTAAGTAAATCAAACCATTTGTGTTACAGTTGGCAAAACCTAAGGTTTTAATTATTCTATTCCTGGCTTTCAAGAAATATGTATCCCCGGTTCTAACAGGGGCATTGTGTACAACTCCCACACTTATGAGTACCCCTTTTACTGGGGTTGTAGTTGCTAGCCTTACTAGACCCATTTTCCAGAAATGTTTAATGGTGTGCCCCTTTCTATATACACATTTAAGTGGTTTATTAAATATATGTTGCAAGTCAGAAGTACTAGCAAACCTACTCGATTCATCCTCTATAATACTTGACCATTCTGGTTTCCCCATCATAGGTTATTACCAAAGCACTGTTGCACACACTCTCAACCTTAACATTTGTTGAATGAATACTGTTCAGATCCACAGAATCATTACCAAAAATAGGGGCAAGCTTAAGTTTTCCTAGCTGCAGCCACTTTTTCATATACTTGTGTGAGTAATGATTCTGGGTAACCCCTAGCCCTGAACAGCTCAAAAAGATATTTACTTTCATTTAAAAAGTCATTGCCATCGGATGTCATTCTACTGATGCGCACAAACTGGCCTTTTACCACCCCTTTCTTCTGATAGTATGTGTGTGCATTAGTGTAATACAGGTATGACTTTGAGAGAGTCATTTTAATAGTCTTGATAAGCTGAATATGTGGGTAACTAAATACAAAAATGTGTGAGATGGACAATGATTATTTAAAACAGTGTTTGCACTTAGTCCCCCAAGGGACTGAGGGTATGCAAATATCCCAATATTGTTTATAATAGTACTCCTCTTCTTTTGGCTGTTCCCGTTAGGGGTCACCACAGCGGATAATCTGTTTCCATTTCTTCCTGTCCTCTGCATCTTGCTCTGTCACACCAACCACCTGCATGTCCTCTCTCACCACATCCATAAACCTTATCTTAGCCCTTCCTCTTTTCCTGTTGCCTGGTAGCTTCATCCTTAGCATCTTTTTCCCAATATACTCAGCATCCCTCCCAGTCATGCTGTGACTGATCAGTTTAATCCCTCTGTAGTTACTACAGCTCTGCACATCACCCTTATTCTTAAAAATAGGTACCAAAACACTTTCTCCATTCCTCAGGCATCCTCTCACTTTCCACGATTTCATTAAACAATCTGGTTAGAAACTCCACTGCCATTTCACCTAAACACCCCCATGCTTCCACAGGTATGTCATCTGGACCAACAGCCTTTCCTTTCTTCATCCTCTTCATAGCTATCCTTACTTCCTCCTTGCTAATCCATTGCCCTTCATGATTCACTATCCCCACATCATTCAGCCTTCTCTCCCTCTCATTCTCTTCATTCATCAACCCCTCAAAGTAATCTTTCCATCTGCTCAACACACTCTCCTCACTTGTATGTTTCCCTTATTATCCTTTATCACCTTTACCTGCTGCACGGTACTGATTTTCATAAAGATGTAATAGTTGCTTTCGATAAATGTGGGTTTGATATTATGAATGCCATTATTAGAGATAATGAGAATGAGATGAAATAAATTTATGAACTTGTAGAGCATACCAACAACAAAATTGTGAGTGATTTGACATTTACTGTTGAAAGTGAAAAAAAACAAATACCGTGAATTATTGAAGGATATAGATTTGAAATGTAAGGATGTGCATGCCAGAAAGATGAAAAAAAATAAATATTTTGAACAATTAAGTGGTATAGCTATGGGGACCCATTGTGCCCCAACTTATGCTAACATTATTTTATCTTATTGGAAAAAGAAATGTTTTTAACAGTGATTTGTAACAAGCGTTGGAGCTTTTTAATGGTCGTTTTTTGGATATTTGTTTTGGAACAGCCTTTGGACAAGTTCTTGGAATTTTTTTAGATATTTATCATGTACTACTGAATTTTTAAGATATACTTGTGTAGTGGATCAAGATGAAATGAGATATCTGGATGTCTGCATGAATAAAAGTAATGGGGGCTTTAAAACCAAGGTATATAGAAAAATGATTTTCTCAAACTCGGGAAAACAGTTTGTCCCTATTTTTGGTAATGATTCTGTGGGCCTGAACAGTATTCATTCAACAAATGCTAAGGTTGAAAATGCGTACAACAGTGCTTTGGTAATGACCTATGATGGGGAAGCCGGAATGGTCAGAAGTATTATAGAGGATGAATGGTGTAGGTTTTGCCAACTGTAACACACATGGTTTGATTTATTTAGCCTTGTGTGGAAACTGTGAGGCATTTTATATTGGCAAAACTGAAAGGAAATTAAAATCCAGAATGTACAAACACAGATATGCTATAAAAAAGATGAATTTAAATAATGATTTATATAAACACACTTTAGACTGTACAGGAATATAATTTTATTTTTTTGTGATTGAGATATTACCAATTGATCCCAGGGGTGGACCCTGGGAGATACATTTGGAGTTATAGAGAGTTGTACTGGCAGTTGGTGTTATAAGCAAATAAACACCCCGTGGATGCCTTGTGTGCCAGCCACAGGTCACCACCTAGTCTGTAGGATACTGAGTATAATGTCAGGTCTTTGGGTCCATGTAGGGGTTACATGTTAAAAGATTGAACGTTTTGAAACATCGAACTGCATATGGTCAATGTTTCAAAACCTCGATCTTTTAAAATGTGTAAAATTAGAAGAAATAAATTAGTTAGACTGTAATGCAGGGGCCAAGCCCCCCCACCCCCCTACTTAAATATACCAACTCCGAGATTGCGCTACAACAGGGAATAGGAAAACTTCCCGCTCCATGCTGTATTCTCAGTGTAGCGCGATCTCGGAGTTGATATATTTAAGTGGGGGGTGCAGGGGGGCTTGCCCCCCTGCATTAGTCTTCTAACTAATTTCTTTCTTCTAATTTTACACGTTAAAAGATTGATGTTTTGAAACCTCTACCATATGCAGTTCGATGTTTCAAACGTTCGATCTTTTAACATGTAACCCATGTAGGACATGTTTTAGGCTTTGTATCCTTTTAGTAAGGTATCTCTGTGGGCTGTCCAGTTTCTGCATGTGCCTGGACAGATGCATGCCAAAGGGGGCATAATATTCAATGACTGGCGTAATGAGGGCTGAGTAAAGGGGTGCAATAATATCCTTGGATCTATAGATGATCCCTTTGTTTATAAGATGTGCAGTATAGATTCTTACAACAGTTGACAGATGTTGCTCAAAAGTTAGATCACTGACCACACAAGTTACCAAATCCTGAACAACTGGGTCAACTGTTAGTTGCATATTGTCAGTGTGGTAGTTCTTTGGGGTAGATGACTTCCCAAAGGATACAGTATTGCATTTTTTTTAGCATTTGGTTTTTAGTCCATGATTTTGGTACCAGTTAGTTATTTGGCACAAACCTTCTTGCAGGATGCATTTGGAGATCCATTGTCTGCTCCTAGCTTGCAGTCGTCTCCAGACGTAGTAAGCCAGACCCCTTTATTATTGGCTTTTACTTCTGAAGAGTAAATGGCAAACGGGAAAGGTCCCAGCACAGAACTCGGTGGACTCCACTAATGACTGGTCTCTTTGTATGTGTGCAACTTCCCGTTTTGGTTATTTGCATCCTGTCTGTGAGACAGTTGGCAGTTCTACATGTGACATAGGGATATATTCTCAGTTTATTCAGCTTTTCTACTATGCCCGAGTAGGAAATTGTGTCAGAAGATAATAAATGTCCTCATCACACCTTGGCTGACTGAAAAGCAAGTTCATTAATGAAACTAATACCATAGAATGGAAATGCATAGTAGCTGCGCAGAGTCTATAGGAGCAGGCTGCGGAATTAATATGCCTTCTCTTCAAAGGAGCTGTAACTTGGAATAATGGGATTACTCCAGGGTATAGCAGCATCAAACTTAGAATGTGTTTTCCCCTTTTTACACTTTTATTCTTTCTTTTCTAAGATCGCATATGTTGTCCTTGAACTTTAGCAAGCGTCCCTTGAGGTTGCTTTATCATCCTTTTGACCTCAGACTAGTTAAAAAAAACAAAAAAACAAAAAAAAAACCTGTATATCTCCGTTGTAGTGTAAGCTTGATATGAAGTTAACAGTGTCTCTGAATTGCACAAGTGCCATTATTCATGCTGAGTTGCTCATTTACATTTGTTCATTGTGTGTCATCAGCCAGTTTGGTACAGTGTACACCTCCTCTGCACTCCTCAATCCCTCCTCTAATGCTTCTGTGAATGATGTGTAGGTACTTCCTATGCTTATTCTTAGGTCGTAGCTCTTTACAGTGTTTATTGTAACCATGGCTTCCACCTTATGGCGGCCGCGGTGGTTCTCTGGTTCGATCCTCGGCTGAGATGCCTTCTGTGCAGAGTCTGCATGTCCTCCCTGTGGTCGTGTGCGTTTCCTCCGGGTGCTCCGGTTTCCTCCCACATCCTAAAGATATGCTGTAGGTGGATTGGGTACTCTAAATTGGCCTTGGGCATGAGTGTGTGCATGTTTGTGCCTTCTGTGGAAGGTTGGGCGCCGGGCTGGCAACTCAACACCGTAAAACTCCACTGCCAATCGTGAGGGGACACGTGATCCGTTGTGGTGACCCCTAACTGGGGAAAAGCCGAAAGAAGATGGCTTCCACCTGATATTGACCTTAAACTGTCTACATTGTGTTTTGTCTTTGCCACTACAGTTATTCATACACCAAGAGCATCAGGTGAGCTCCCTTTTCTACAGTCGTAAAGACTGGCCAGATTGCTGATGACGTTTAGTCGGTAGGTTAACTATAAGAAAAAGAGGTGACTGCCTGCAGATTGCTGCTGTGATAGGCACCTTAAACTTACATTCTCACTAAAGAGTTGATTCAGCTATCCCTTTTATAATAATGGCTGCGGTCTAAGACCAGAAGAAACAGCCTTAGCAGAGAACCCAGGATAGAAGTTTTCACTTTTCTCATAAAAAGCCCTTTGCTTGACACTGTCTTTAGAGTTGATTAGGACAGATAAGGTGGAAGCCTTCAAGAAGTTGAAGCATGTTGATAGCAAGATGAAAGAAAGGAACTTGGGCTCCCCAGGCAAATATTTTCTTTGTAGAAAAGGGAGCTTTAACAGGTTGGAGAGCATTTCAAGCTGCTACTTTTCTCTGGTTGCATGTTTCATATGCCTGTCTCAGTGAACATGAAGGCTTGTGTAGCATTAATCATCCCTAGTATGAGGACCTTTCAGCATCCAGCAAGGTACACACAAGGAATGCTGCAGGTGTTGGCCTCATGAATTCCGTACTAATTGGTATGATGCTGCAGCATGTAAAGGAGCATACCTGGCTGCTGTGGATAGCAGATGAGAGAACCAGCACTATGTAGACATTGTTACATAGTTAATGTCCCTTGGGTTCTGGGATCCACTGAGTGCACCCACAATGACCATCAAGGCACCCACCTCATCCACACGACAACTGTATATCAACTGGAAGGACTTTCATACCATCAGCTTGCCAAGTGGTGTGCAGTGCACAGATATTGCATACAATGTAACTGTGCACCATCCTGGCAGTTTCCATGATTCCCACATCTGGCACATGTGATCTCTACCACTGTGACATCCACATGGTCATCAAGATGATAGGTATACATATTGCTACCCACAGATTCCTAAATATACTGGTCTCAGGAATGTATGCAGCAGGCCACTCATAATGGTGCCCACTGCTATGTGTTGCAGGTAGTGCACAATATGTCTTGGAGCTGTGACTGACTAGCCCCATCCATAGCCCAATACCATGAAGGAGCTGGCTTACAACTGCCAAGAGACATGGATCGTCATCAAAGGTGTGTTCACACTTATGAAGTCTTGTTTCCCCTGTCTGGATTCATCACGTGCAGTATACTCTGGATGTTTGCAGTAAGATGCATGTGATCTGCATCATGCCACACAATATGGTACTACAAAAGAAGTTACAAAGTGGGGACATAACAGAACTTCCAGTTATTCCTGTGGCAGCAGTAGAAAAGGAATTTATTGAAGAGCTGTCAGAGGAACAAGCTGCAGCAGTACCCCAAGCCAGTCAGGAATTACATCCTCCAGTGATAGGATGGAACGCTCCTTCAGTGTACTGTATGTCATATCTGGATCGGGACTGGAGATGTCCTATACAATGGGTGTCATACCACTTCTGAAATATGTATATGAACCCTGCTGTGGGCTTCCTATGTGGTGTGGCAGTAGACACTTGGCATCCACATCCCCATGAACAGCCACAGATAGGTGCTTGCACCCAGTAGGGCTACAGGGGAGTAGGACGGTGTTGAACTGTGGAAATCTGAGTGGTTTGCCAGTGGGGTGTTTCTGCCAGTGGAGTCTGCCAATGGAGTCAGGAGAGGATCACTATAACCATGGATGTGTTCACACTGAGTAGAAGGAGCCATGGACAGTACAGAGAGTGATAATGTCTCCAGAATGGAATGTGCCATTTCAGTAAACTTGCCATGTGACTGTGCACTATACAGACATCTTCTTGCATGGCCATAGAAGCAGCTGCTTGCATCCTCTGAGATGTACCAGATTTTGCCAACTGGGCTACCTCTGCCCTCAGCAAGTGAGCCGTGCACTATACAAACATCTTCTTGCATGGCCATAGAAGCAGCTGCTTGCATCCTCTGAGATATACCAGATTTTGCCAACTGGGCTACCTCTGCCCTCAGCAAGTGAGCCTGCACCAGGTTCCTATTTGCCATGTCACTCTGCATGTGCTTCAGGATGTCCTGCCATTCCTGAAGTGGTTGCACATCCTCCTATAGGCCATGCAGCACACTCAGCATCTCTGGCATGGTATTACTAAAAATTATCTGTGCCTAAACCACTGACCTGTGCATCCAAGGAAGACAGTCTTGTCAGGGAGTGGCCCATTTAGCATGGTAGCAACAGCCAACTGTAGGCCTATTCTCTATGCTGGCTGAATCCACTTCTGAGGCACTGTAGCCCACTGATGCTGTCTGTGGTGGTGTCTCGTACATTGTTTGAGTGGGGCTAAGTGGATGAGACCTCCACCACTAAACAGAGGGGGATGCCTTAGGCTCATGCTGCCACTCTTCCAGTATCTCATTTGTGTGTGATGTCACTGTGCCATGCAGTACTAGTATTGCTGGCAATGCCACTATGTCCGATGTGAGTGTGCACTTCAATGCAGGTACTGCAGACAATGCTACTGTTTCTTCAGACTGCGCCATATGCATGGTGCAGTCATTATCTGCTACTAGTGATTTGCTGACAGGCATGTTCTGACATTTTGTGCTGCTGTCTTAACAGTATAACTTGTGAATGCATAGAAATAAACATACATGATAATGATGGCTTATAGATGTGATTACCACCATCTTGAGGTATACAGCTTGTTACCCCAACTGTGTACATAGCTTATAGGCATATATGTACCTTGTGGTGCAGTTTGTCATGATTGCAGCCACAGTGTACCTGGATGACAGATATGCATGTATTTTTATATGTAAACCATTCATAGTTACAAGTCACTATCGTACAGTAATGGCACATGCTAGTACTAACCTGTTGCATTACCTACAGTCAGCCTGGCGGTCATCACCAGCCCAGCTCTACATCCAAGTCAGCAGTAGTGAAAGGATTTTCTTACTTTCCCCACAGGACGGATACCAGGCATTCCTCAACCTGTGTGAGATGTCTCTGTGACAGTGCACTCCCTGAGGTCAATCTGTCTCTGGCAATTTCCTGTGCCTTACTCCTGGCATGCAGTGCATCAGAGATGCACCTGTATTACTGTTCCACTATGGTTACCAAATGCACTGAAGTCCTGCACCAGTCAGGCACATTTGGTCAAAGAAGTCCTTGAATGCATGTGCATCTTTGAGAAGGATAATGCATTAAATGCCTTGAATGCATTATCCTTCTCAGGGATACTTGTGTGTGTGTGTGTGTGTGTGTGTGTGTGTGTGTGTGTGTGTGTGTGTGTGTGTGTGTGACAGCCTGTAGCAGTAACTCTGTCTCTGGTGCAGTGAACATTTCCAGCCACTGACACTCGCTCCATACATCTATAGGTTAGACAAGTGGATTAGACTGCATGTTTGACTGTCCACGTCATTCCAACAACTGTCTTAGCATTACCCCCTGACTCCAATAATTGGCCATAGCCTTGTGTGCTACTATGCTGTGACCACTTCAACATTTCCACAGTACAGCAGCAACAGGCATTTTGCTGTTCACTGGAACTCTGCTGATGGAATGTCTGATTAATATACTGGATGCCTCATATTTCCTATAGCATGTTTTACAGTCTGTGCAGATATGGTATGCTTTTGTGAACCATACAAGGCAGGGCTGCAACCTAGCCTGATCGTGTTCCATGTCAGGTTGAGTGCTCCTCCAGCAGAACTGCAGTCTTTTTTTTGCCCTGCTCCCTCTTGCCTGTCAGGCAGAGCACCTCACAAAAGGGCACTCTGTCTTGTTCTGATTCTTATCAGGCTAAGCCCCCTACAGCATGTCTGTCCTGTCATGCCCAGTGTTTTTTTTACCCCATACAGTCCTCTGCTTAGTAACTCTCTACATTGCTTTCATACAACCTTGTGTTCTCACTGTAGTCCTAGGTCTCTTACCAGAATTTGTTTGCTGTCAGCTTGCCTGCATGGCAGTACACTCTATTATTCACTATATTCCAGTGCCCATGTTGTTCACAGTAATGTAGTCACCTGCAATTTGGTGAATGTGTCTTTTTATCGCACTAAAATGAGGCTAGTAGTAAAATGACTACATTAGTGGGATGTCTTAACAGGGTTGTTTCCGAATTACAGCCATAACACAAAACATTATCAACGGTGATTGATGCACCACCTTATGATGCCCAGTACATGCAGTCCTCATTCTGACCTGCAGAACGGACATGGAATTTTCAGATGCAAAATTCAGCATGATTCCTGCCTGGTGCAACTAGGAAAACCAGGACCTTCCTTCACCTGTTGTACAGCAGTAGGGATCACCTTTTAGGGAAGTATGAGGACCTCATCTGTAAAAGTGGTGCCTGCTATCGGCTGACCCATACAGTGACGTGCAATGGCACCACTCAGACCTGTTCCACTAGTGGGGAACACAAGTTAGGAAGAGGGAGCCAACATTTTGTAAGCATTCTGTACTTTGTCACCATACAAATCTTTTATTTGTAGATGGAACAACCTTCTGCTGTCAGGGATGCACAGTACTGGCTAATATTTCTTTTATATTTTACAGTGATCAAGGAGACTGGATAGATATGACAGACAATTCAGGTGGCAGGTTAAGTGCAGTGTACTGCTGTCTGTAATGTATGTAATGTCATGCATGTGTACTAATGTACTCTATTTGTTTCGCTGTTGCTCTCATTTATTTTGCTTTTTTCCCTTTTTGACTATTTTTTCTATTTACAGGGTCATCCATAGTGCAGTTTGTGGTGAGGCTGCATTCACACAGCTTTACACCACGAGTCACACTTGCTTTTGGACCCACAGCAGTCTCTTCTGCCACCTCACTGCACAGTGATTTTTTGGACATGCTGGTGCCATCTGCCCACCTCTTGGGAGGGATAAAGGCTGCTCCTCTGATAGTGGTCCTCCTAGGTCACTTGGCAAAAGTGCAGCAAATGGTGAGGATGACTGTGGACAACTGACTGGATGCCTATATTGGCACCATGAAGCATCTTCTTGTGCTATTGTTAATGTGACCATGAAGTTTAACAATGCAGCCCTGTCCCCAGCATGATGACACTAAACCAACACTTGTGCATATCTAATCAGCAGTGGATTGCTCTGCTCTACATTCTCTGCACTATTTACCACTGTATGATGCTATGCTTCTTTCGCAACACCCCTTGGTGTTTTCACAGCAATACACAGGTTGCATACAAATGAATGAACTGTTAAGTTAAAAAAAAAAAAAAGTTGTACTACATCATCACTTTGCATTAGGAATTTACATAATCCTGTAGGAAAGTTGTGCATAAATACACAATATCTGTATACACACAATACATACACAAACACGAGAATATATCTACGAATGCACAAAAACAATTTTGATCATTTTCTTTCCCGAAATTCTAAGATAACTTGTTTAGCACGTCAACACTACATTTTTACTAACTTAAAGCATAAACAGAACCTGTATGCTCTGCTAGTTCCTCATAACCAGTTGTGAACCTATGAAACATTTATGGCTTTTTTGTTTCTGCTGTTGTATGACTTGTGTAATGTAAAATGTTAGCAGTTTGTTTCGGTCCATAAAACATCTGTCATATTCCCCCTTGCTCTCTTGTCTTTGTCAGTTGACTCTGGTCATGCTTAAAAAGGGTAATTGGATCAGTTCACTTACCAGGTTAACAAATGGTAAATAAATAATATTTTGCGCACAACCACTAGCTCATCACTATTGAGTTAACTCAGTCCTGTTACTTTTCACAATATTACTCTATTAAATTCTGCTCTTCAACGAGACTGTGAATCCCCACATCATCCAGGTCAACAAACCATAGATTATTAAATAATGTGTTGCCCTATAAATCAAAATACAATAATCAAATTTGTTGTTTTGGATTGGTAACCAATTTTTTATGGTAGGTTGTTTTTTTTAGAAAACATGAAAGCCAGACATTCAAGTCAAAAACCACGCAGATGTTCATCATAAGCTAATTTACATGCAAGTATATACTCTCTCACCAAAATTCATCACTTTTTTTTCTGGAAATAACTCACATGGAGTGTGCATGGGCCTATGCATGGAATGTGTCACAATGTCATGTTTTTTGCTACAGGAGAGCAAAACGAGATTCTAAGCCTGTCAAGTTCGCCCAAAACCACAGAGTAAGAACTCTTCCTGTAAACCACAGTCATAGGATATGACACCCACATGTTCTAAAACGGTATTGATACAGATATATATATATAAATATATAAAAAGATATTGTACTTGCATGTCTTCAGGCAGCAGCTGGTGGATGGAGAAAGTGTGACAGATAGAGGAAGGTCTCCATACAGATTAACTGATATTGTTAAGACTTTTATGCCCAATACATGGGACCCTCCCTGTTGGGTCTATAAAAGAATTAGCCTCTAATTCCGTCTGTGGTGGTAGGATCTGATGAGATAGTCATGAGGAAAGACTCAGAAAGAAGACTCCTAATGTACTGAGGAACCAAAGGAAGCCCAAGTTCTGCAGACACAGTCAAAGTAGCAATGCTTGTTGAAGATGTAAACTGATGACCAAGTGGCCACCTCAAAAATATTTGTAATGGAAACATTTTTGAAGAATATTATGAAAGAAGTCATACCCTTAATGATTTGGCACTTGATATTTTCGTCTTGCATCTGTCAGTTTACTGTCTGAATACACTTAATAAATCCAATGATGAAAAAAGCAGGAAACAGTAGTTCACTCTGTCGATTTTAATATAAAATGAAGACACAGTATACATAAAGCGCTTTTTGTCTTGTAAATACAAAGACGACTTCTGAAGATTACCCATTCCCACACTCTCATGGCTTTGCGAAACAGGGGATAGGACCTGGTTCCGCCTTGTTTGTTGATGTACCAGACCACTGACATGTCTGACTGAACTGCAATTGCCCCTAGAGGAAGCAAGGCATGAAGGGCCTGCAACGCTAAAAGGACCACTCTCATCTCTAGGACATTGATGTGCAAACTGGTCTAGTTTGGGGGCCACGTGCCTTGGACAGTCCTTTTGGAGCAATGCCCCCCCCCCCCCAACTGGGAGGTGTCCATGGTCAATGTGGCTTGGGCTGGAGGAGCGACAAATGAGCGACCTTCAAGAATGTCTGCAGAATACATCCACCACAGAAGGGACGCCAAGCAGGCTTTGCTTATATGAATGGGATGACACAGTAGAATATCCAGTAATGACCATTGTACAGCAAGAGTCCAGTGCAGGACCCGCTTTTGAAGACGAGCACACAGCAGAATAGTTATCGAGGCTGCCATAGAGGGCTCGTAGCACTACCTCCGCTGTAGGACGGGAGGAGTGAACAACAGCAGAAACATGAAGACGTTGATTTTGAATTCTCTCTGGGGTTAAATAGACTTTTGTCTGCAGGTTGTTTATCTGTACTCCGATTAACTCTATGACCTGGACAGGGTCTAGATGGGACTTGGCCATATTCACTGTGATACCTAGATGATTTGCTAGGTGAATAATATAATCCCTGGCCTGGCAAAGTAGACGCTTGGTGGGAGCAGCAAGGAGCCAATCCAGGTATGGGAAGACCTGGAGCCTCAGGTGAGCTGCTACTACTGCCATGACCTTGGTGAACACCCTGGGGGCTGTGGTGAGACCAAAGGGTAAAGCTCAGAAATGATAATGATTGGCCCCTAGCCGGAAGTGAAGGAACCTCCTTGAGCTTCTCTGTGTCTTTATGTGGTAGTAAGCATCCTGGAGGTCCAACGAGCACATCCAGCCCATTGTCTGTAAGTATGGGAGGATAGACTGTAACGTGACCATCCGGAACTTCTCCTTTGGCAACGGACAGGTCCAGAGTTGACAGATCCAGGACTGGCCTGATGTCCCTGTCTTTTTTTGGCCCCAGAAAGAGCCTGGAATAAATGCCCAATCTGGACTGATCTCTGGGGATGGGTTCGATGGCTCGTTTGTTTAGCAGCTCGAAAACCTCTAAGGCTGCTGCCTCCCTTTATGTGGGTGGTACGTCTGGGAGGTGTTTGGGTTGAATGGGAGGGGTTACAAAGGGAATTGTGTAACCTCTGGATATGATTCGTAGCACCCAGCGGTCTGACAGGGAGTCCCATGCCGTCTGGTGTAACAACAGGTCAACCCCTCAGGGTTGCTGTGCGGGCCTGTCCGAGAAAGGTTCTCGAGACCAAAATTCCCTGGGGGCGACATCTGTCCTGACCCCCTCTGCCTCTGGGGGAAAAGGAATCCTGAGTGTTCCGAGAATACTGAGACTTCCAGAACCACATCCTCTTTTGCCATCGCTGATTCTGAGAAAAGGATCTTTGAGGGTTTGAGAAGCGGATTCTGACGGCAGACAATGTCTTCACACCTTTCTCACTCTGGACCAAGGTGTCAGGTGGTCTTACCAAAGAGACGAGCCGTCATAAGGGGCATTAGCAAAAGACGTCTGACAGGGTTCTGAAAACTGACACAATCTGAGCCAGGCATGGTGCCTCATGGCAATGCCGGACCCAGCAGCCCTAGCCGCTCCCTCAGTAGCATGAGAACGAAGGCACATGGATTTGTTGGAAACTGCTTTGAGGGTGGCCATCTTCGCAGAGAATGTGTTCTTATCCTCCTGCGCTGTGGACCCATGGGGGGAATTCAGCAAGTTCCTTAACTAGGTCGCGCTGCAGCAGCCTGGTAATGTGGGCCAAGTAGTTCAGCGCCTTTATAGAAAAAGTTGCTGATGCATAGGTACACTTCCCTAATCGGTCCATCAGTCTGGACTCTTAGTCCGGGGGACACCCAGGAAGTAGACTGGCCCGCATCGAAGGCCTCCAGAAACACCGACTCATCTGAGGAAGGCTTTGGGGCGGACCAACCTTCCCGCTGGTGTAAAAGTTCCATGATGTCTCCAAAGGAGGTGATCTGGGGGAGCCTTCCCCCCATGTTAGTGTCCTCCGTGAGGGACACCGGGGAGGAGTCCAAGTGCCTCCTCTTGCATGTGCGTTTGCGAGGAGCCTCTTCGGTAGGGCTCTCTGGAGAGGACTTGCGAGCCGAATGGTGTTCCTCTAGGGAAACTGTCTGGGGCACTTCGGGGGCATGCTGTCCCTGTGGGTAGAATGATAGGAGTTGAACCCGGACCAGAGGGAGTTGGGGCAGAGTCCGATGAAATGGTCAGGGGTCTTGATCCAAAGAAGAGGACCCTTTCCAGTACATCAAATGCCGAAGGAGAGCAAGCCACCCGGGACTCCAGCATGGTTGCCGCTCTCCCAGGGTCCAACAAGCAGATTGAAGCCTATTCCGAAGGAGACAGAGCGCTGAGAGGATGGACCAGAGCTGACAAGGTTGGAGCCAAAGCAAAACCTTCCACCCCCTCAGATCTGACACCCAGACTATTGGCTCAGATCCGAACTAGTCTGATCCGACGTGCTCAAGGTAATCACCGGCATCGAGGAAACAAGTACCGTCTGCACTGACACCTTGACTGCAAACATCCTTGGATCCAAATACTCCAAAGCGGAGGGCCAGATTGGAGAAGGAGAAATTGGTAAGAAGGCAAGTGAGCTACCCCCTCTGGAGGGGGGGGGGGGGGTGCCGGCAGGACCACCATCTGGAGCGGAGTCCGAATGAACCTCCTCATCATTCTATCCATATCAGACTCCAAGAGACTTCGCTTGGATCGTGACAAGGTGACGGACTCTGACCTTGCTGGTCGGGTTCACTGAAGCCTGGGAAGAAGGTCTAGGCTCCGGCGAAAAGCGAGGTGACCGGAGCCGAGAAGAGGCAGGGTCCGTGACAAGTAATACCTTAGGAGGAGGCCCTGAAAAGGAGAACGAGCCACAGACCTCTCTTTGTGCTTCTCGCATTTTCCCCTCCCATAGGCCTAGAGATGGGAGGTTGAGCCCCAGCCTTGGGGGAAGAGAGAGAGCTAGCTGAAGTAACGGCGACCGAAGGAGCGGTCACAGCCATGATCGCTGAAGTGATAGAAGGGGCTGCTTCAGAGGCAGGAAGAAGGCAGTTCAAATTGCTTTGCGGTCCCTCAGGGTTCGCGTGTTAAACCCCGAGCAAATGCTGCAGTCAGTGAACAGTATGTGACCATCAGTGGGTGACAACTTGTGGCCACATTCTGTGCAGTTTTGAAAGACTTTTTTTGGTTCAGCCATCATGCATAAAACAGCCTGTTTGTTAGGAGAGGCAGAGACACCTAAGAAGCTAACCACTGACTCACTAGCAAGAGGAGTGGGGAGGGAACTACCAACTACTGAAAAAAGTTTGGAAGAATCTTTAAGTACTCACTGTACCTGGAGTTCTGTGATGACGATGTAGTCTCAAACGAGATCTGGAGGAAGGTGGCAGTGTATTATGGGTAGGGGAGGAGTTTGGAGCTCGGAGCAGATGCTAGTAAATTGCCGGTTCGGATCTGTATCGGATCCATAACCCACAGGTTGAAGATCAAATGAAGTAAACTACTTCAGATCACTTGCTTCCATAATAAGTATCCAGACTGTTCTTAAAAATATCTAAACTAGTACTTGCTTTAATGTAATTTGGTAGTCTGTTCCATGCATCAGCTACTCTATCAGAGAATCCGTTTTTTCAATCCTATAGAATTTTCTACATAGGTTGTCTGATGGTTCTCTAGTACTTTTTGACAACCCCAAACATTCCCAGAGGTAGTTGTTTCTAAATGCCCTATATACCTGAATAAGATCTTTTAAGATATCTGTAAGAAACATTGTACAAGTTCACATATTTTATAGTCTTTCATAACTTAAATTTTCACATCCATGGATGTCCTTGGTATATTTCTGCTGTACTCTTCCCAGTTTACTTATGCTTGTTTTCTTGTAGGATTTCCATATTGTTATTCCATACTCCAGTTTGGGTCTAATGTAATCAAGAAACCATGACTTCATTATTTTTGATTTCCTAGACTTTATAAATAGTTCTGTAAGTGTCATTAACCAATTGGTTGATATGATTAGAAAAACTCATAGCTGAATCTACCCAGGTCCTTAAATGAATCTACAGTTTCAATCACTGTATGCTGTATTAAATATTCGCCTTTCGATTTATGTCTGCCAAATCTCATATGCTTAGTTTTTAATGTATTTATCAGCATATTATTCTTCTGTCTCCAGATGGTCAATTTAGTCAAGTTATTTTGCAGACGTGTGTTATCTGTAGCACAACACACGTAATTATTTACCCAATTTTAGGTCATCTGCAGGCGATGAAAAAGTTAGGTCTAAAAGATGCAATCTAAACAAGTAAGGGCCTAGGACAGAGCCCTGTTTGACACCCTGACTGTAACCAAGGAATTCACTTGTCCAGTTGTTGTATACTTGCCACGTCCTGTTTGTAAGCCATGCAGCTATCCATCTTATCAAGAGTACATCAATACCTAGTTGTACTAATTTATTGATCAGTGTTTTGTGTATGACCCTGTCAAATGCTGAAGTTAATCTATATAAATTACATCACAGCACAATTTTTCATTCACAGCCTTTATATTGTTATAGAACATCATGTTACAGGTGGCAGTAGATCTTTTTTCAACATATGCATGCTGATAAATTGTTTTGACTAGCTCCCATTTGAGACCAGAACTGGAAAGAATTAAGCCCTTCTCCCGAATCTGATCCGTAGGACAGCACTGGAGCCTGGAAAGGTTAAAGATAGAGGTGAGGAATTTCCAACATGGCAGAAGGGAAGCTTCTCTTGCTCAATCCTTAAATCTCATTGGCAGGAAGCAAACTGACAAAATGTGTTGTTTCTAGGGCATCTACTACACTTGAAACATGTTGAAACCTGTTGGCGGGACAGATTTATGTCCCAGAGACTCCCTCATCTATGGACTAGACTCCCTCTCCACATCAAGCAGAGTACCTCTTTACCCCCTTTTTAAGCACAGCTTGGATAACTGGATGGGAAACAGAAAATATACCCCTGGGATTCCACCAATGTCCCTGCTGGACAGGGGCATTGGATGCTAATTTGTGTAAACCTGGACTAAGCTCTTGGCTAAGCTTATAAGGGCCTCGGGGCCAATAGCCTAGTAACCTCCAATGAAAAGATCACAGTGGGGTCTATTCTAAAATGCCTGGTCAAAATTTAATTTCATTCAGCATTTTATTTTTTCTGCTTCTGTGTTCCTACCTCCTACATTCTCCTGTAACTGTACTTGTGTCATATGCATTTTTGGCCGATGCATAGTTGAAAATGGTCACTAGACTTGCCTTACAAATAAAAAAAAATGTCATCTCTGATGAGAATGGGGGGGGGGGGCACTTTATCTTTCTTCACTGAATACACGTGTAGAGCAGGAGGAAGGGTCACAATCCTCTTGGAGTCCACCAAAGAAAGGGTCATTTGGTAGAAGAGAAGTAGGGAATGGAAGTCTCACTGTCTACACTTGTCTCCAAGACAATGGCCTCTAGGGCTTCCAGTTCCTCATAGGAAGTAGGGAATGGAAGTCTCGCTGCCTACACTTGTCTCAAAGACCATGGCCTCTAGGGCTTCCAGTTCCTCATAGGAAGTAAAGGGTGAAGGAAATCCACCTCACAGCTCTTGACAAGGCATGCTCTTACAAAGGCACACATTTGACTGAGCATGTGAATGACAATGCCCTTATGTTCAGGGATGTCAGCCAACAGTATCGTAGGCATAAGAAGAACCTACACTGCACCGGTGCTGGTATCAGGCCATATCCTGGACCTGTGAAGACAAGTACCTGAAGTCTACGGCCTGAATTGTGCACTGCAGTACAAACGATACAAAGGCCTTTCTTAGTCTGAAACTCTGAATTCTACCGCAACTAGTGGTGAGACACTTAGGGTAGAATTTTTTGTGCAGACTGCTGCAGCTTCCTGAGATCAAGCCAGTGAACTCCAGTAATCTGGTCAGTCAACCAGAAGATAGACAGTGTACAAACCTCAAGACACACCCTAAAAGTAGTTGCCAGTGGCACACCTTGCTTAAGCAATTTCAAGTCTTCTCTATTTAGCAGAGTGGATGTGGCATGTGGAAACTACCAGGTCAACTCAAGAGCTAACTTACATCCAGGAGCTTGAGCTCACTGTAGTCGTCCTTTCTTTTTTACAGTTTGTGGTTGCACTGGCAAAGCCTGTGGTTGTGCCAGGAGTTTCTTGAAACAACGTACATGGATGGGTTCTATAAGTGCTGCCAGTCCCTGTGTAACAATATGGGTTGAAAACTTGTCCATCGTACATTTGGGAAGGCTGGCTTGAAACATCACTGTTTATGCAGCACATACCTCTCAATCTATATACACTGAAACTAGGGAAAAAAACTCTGAAATTAGGAACAGCTGTCAAAAAACAATTATACCCAAAACCATTTATTTTATATATTCAACACATTGCAGCCTTTACAGTTTCAATTAGGCTTGTATGATACAAGATACAAACATAACCATAAAAGTCCTGTCTCTTGTCTTTCTCCCACTCTCCCTTTATAAATGTGTATGTACATGTAGTTTACAGCCACTAATGTAATCAGCCTTGTCTTTGGGTGTGATAGAAAATTTGAGTACTCAGAAAATTGCAAAGCCACAGAATAAACGTGAACTCCAAACAGGTACTGACCAGCAATTAGGTATGAACCCTGGTGACGTGAATGTGAAACATACCTGTAATGTTAAGTGAAAACCCATCAAGCCAATCACTATGCAATAAAGAACTTTACAGGTGGCAGTACATCACTTTTCTGTTTGGAAAATTATTAATTTTGCAAACCTAATCAGAATGCAGTGTGCAAAACACCTGGGCAGGCAAGTTAACGACGTGCTGGAGGCCCTAACGCTCTTTCTGCACTATGAAATGCAAAACAAATTAGAATGGAAAACATAAAAATATGTGCTGTCTGCTACGTAGCAATGCCCTGTGATTATGTTCTGAAATGCGTTTCCTGTGTGGCACTTGCTGTTTACAGTCACTGTACCATTGTGTTATGCCGTACATTTACTTAACAGTGGGGGAAAAGCAGAAGCTTTGGGTGCTTACATTTGTGGCTGTTGCTGACCCTTCTAGCAAAAAAATCAATTCCTCTCTCTGAAGCATGGCAATACAAGTTGTATGAACCATGACACTCTGGGTTTTTAGTGGCATCGCAGGACTTTCAAACTGGGTTGCCAACTAGCTTACTGACAGAACCCACACTGTAAAAGTAGCCGACTCCAAATCCATCTCCAGATAAGGGACAAGTCGAGTACCTCCGGGTTCAGTCCTGGGACCGCTCTTGTTTGGCATCTACTTCTCTGAAGTACAGGCCAACACTAAAGGACTCTGGCTAACAAAGTTCGCAGATGACTGCAAACTGGGAGCCATTATTGAATCCCCAAATGATGTGGATACTCTACAAAAGGGCCTTACAAAAACAGATGCTTGGTGCCAGAGACATGGGCTCAAGCTCAATGCCAAGAAATGTATAGTTATCCCCTTTGGGAAAAAACATGTACCCGTGAATTACCATATAGGTGGCAGTACACTAAACACCGAAAGTATAAGAGACTTAGGGACATAGGTGGACGATGGTCTCACCTTCGATAACCACATTGCCACAACAGTCAGGAAATCCTTCTCTGTGGCACACCTCATCACTAATGGCTTTTCATCCAGAAAAAAGGAGGTCATTGTCCCACTGTACTCATCCCTCATTAGACCCATTATAGAATACAATGCCCCGTTTGGTATGTACCTCAAGACATCTGCAACAACTGGAACAGCTGCAGAAATACCTCACTAAAAAAAATCACAGGCCTAAAGCAGATGCCCTACACTGACCGCCTTAAACTCCAGCTATACTCTGTCGCATATCATCTACTCAGAGGCAGTCTCTGCTTAACATACAAGGCCATGTCAAACCCAGAGCTGTTGGACATGCTATACTTAAAGAAATCCCAGTCTCTCAGAGCCACTTGCTCCAGGGATCTAAACCTTATCACAATAAACAAAACATGCTGGAGGGATAGGTTCCTGACCCAGAGACTCCCCAGACTCTGGAATAGACTGCCCATACATGTCAAGTAGAGCGCCTCTTTGGCCCTCTTCAAAAGGAACCTTGACGATTGGAAGGGAGAAAGGAAATTCACCCCGGGGATCACATCAGTCGCTCTGCTAGACAGGGGTCCAGGGAATAATTTAGTGTGGGACGAAATAGCCAGGGAATTGTTATGGCTCGGCTTGTATAGACCCTAGGGCCGATAGCCTAGCACCAACCTATGCAAAACCTTAGTATCAGTTAATCCCAATGTCCTTACTCTAACTTGCTGTTAAACCAGTTATTCCTAACTACTGCAAATCTGTCCATTTTTTTGTTTTTTCTTTTGAATGCAATAGCACAGACGTGCAAACACCCACGCACCAGACAAATGTAATCACGTTAATGACAATTAGCGGGTTAATGTCATCCTCTTGACCCAACAGTGGTTTCTTACGAACGTAGCACCAGCCGAAGTTCAACAGAGTTAATTTCCAGTCTGATGTAAGCTTTTGAAAGTATCGGAAATAGGGAGCTTTAGAAGTTTGCAGTTGCGGATCCTTTAGGACGAAAGTAAACGGTAAACAGTAAGCTAATATTTAAAGGGGTATTTCATCACCTCCCAGGAGAAGTTGTTTTCTACTCGTTAACAAACCAATTCCGGTAAAGACCATGACTACTGCATTCTGAATGTCCTCTCCCATTGTAAACTAGAATAGCAGATATAACAAAGGGCGTTGGAATATTAAACAATGGGCCTCATTTGCTAAAGATTACTGTTGTCTGTACGTTAATCATAATTTGGAAAGATCCACACAGTTTTTACATGTGTCATTACTTTAACTTACTGTATTGTTATTAGCGGTTGTGTATTTATACAGCTAACAAGCCGTACTGCACATTCCGTGATAAGCGGTTGTGTATTTATACAGCTAACAAGCCGTACTGCACATTCTGTGATCAGCATCATTTGTTTTTTCTACAGTATAGCCCTAATCAAAACATTATTTTTTTTTTATTTTTTTTATGTCCATTACAGAATCCTGCTTGCTTGTTGTAGATGTAGGGTATAGCTTGCTGAACTGCAATTCCTGTATCAGCTCAAAGCAGAAATGAACTTTGTACCAGATGACCCTTAAACAATTGAGCTCCTCTCTTCTGAGGTCAGGCACAGAGCTTGATGGTTGTAGGTTTGCATATGTGACTATGCATTTATCATCTTCTTTCTTTAAGCGGCTAAAATAATGAGTATTCAAGCAAGATTCATTCTTTGATTAGCACCTTGTTTTAACGGGTACTGTACATTCGTATAGCATTATTCACCAGTCATGACGCTGCACCCAATGAGGTTGGTTAACAAGCTCAGATTTGGTAGAGCTCCAATTAAAAATGTGGGAAGGTGTTTTGGTGAAGGCAGGTGGGCAGATTTTTCTCACTATTTTCTTCTTTCCAATTTCCTGAATTGTACATATCGCAACCTCAGTAATAATAAAAACGTGAAGGGCCAGGCTGTGATGCAAATTATTTTCATATTGGGAATGGTATTGACAGTTTTGAGTACAATCTGTCCCACACATTCCTTATCAACATTTCTACTAGTCCCTCATTAGACCTATTCTAGATACAACGCCCCATTTGTTATGTACCTCACTAGACATTTGCAACAACTGGAAAGGCCACAAAAATACCCCACTAAGAGGATCTTAGGCCTTGGATACATGCCCTGTACGGACAGAATAAAAAAAAAACTCCAGCTGTACTGTGTCTCTTATTGCCTACTTAGAGGCGATCTGTGCTTGACTTACAAAGCCATGTCTGACCCAGAGCTGCTAGATATGCTACACCTAAAGAAATCCCAATCTGTCCGTGCCACATGCTCCAGGGACCTAAACCTCATTACCTCAATAAACAGAACATGCTGGAGGGACAGGTTCCTAAGCCAGAGACTTCCCATACTCTGGAACATCTTGCCATTCACGTCAAGCAGAGCAGTTCACTGTCCCTCTTTAAGAGAAATCTTGACAAGTGGATGGGCAATAGGAAGTTCACCCCAGGGATCACTTCAGTGGCACTAGGAACAAACTTTGGGTGGCATGATGCCAGGGAATCTTCTTGGGCTAGGCTTATATAGGCTCCAGGGCCGTTAGCTTAGTACACACCTACGAACCTATGAATATCCAATCAGACTTTTAAATTGTATTTCAAATTTAGAAGCTGGGATGTGCAGCGCATCCATTACACAGAAGTTTCTTAGGCTAGGTAATAAATACAAGTGAAACCTGTAAATTTTAACTGTAACAGGTTAGAAATTAGAAAGGTTAGTGCTACTAATGGTAGTGGGACACATGTAACCCACCGCCTGTAGTGAAAATCATTTCTAATAGGTAGATGTCAGCAAAAGCATCTTTTAACAGTGCCTGATTTGTTGACACCACCCAAACAAACTAAAATAATTTCTACTTACAGAAGAAATATGTCAACAGACTAGAACTGCTGCAGAACAAAGTTTTTAATTAGATTTTATTAGGAAAAGGTGACAACACTTTACTGCAGTTCATAAATGGTAAGAAATGGAACTGCATGCACAGCCTACTGAGTTGCAGGTAAGTTGAGCAAATTAGCAGTGTCCTCATATATGTTGTGTGATTTATCGTTTACAATGCATGGTGTAGTAATGGACGTTGCATCTAGTAGATATTTCACCAGTAAAAGCAGTGACTTGTGCTTTATGGTGGAGAGCACTATACACTTAATTGTGTGTGTATTTGAAGACTAGTATGTTGGCCATACATTCATTGGTAGGTACTAGGCTATTGGCCCTATGACCTATATAAGCCTAGCCAAAAAAGTACCCTGGCTTTCACCACCCAAGAAAATTATTTTCCTGTGCTACTGTCTAGCAGAGCCACAGAAGTGAACCTCCCGGGTGAATTTCCTATTTCCCATCCAATCAAGATATTTCTTGAGTGCTAATGAGGTGCTTTGATATAGATTGGTAGTTTGTTCCAGAATATGGGAAGTCTCTGGGATAGGAATCTATCCCTCCAGCATGTTCTGTTTATTGTGGTGACAAGGTTTAGATCCCTAGACCGTGTAGGAGGGATTGAGATTTCTTTAAGTGGAGCATGTCCAACAGCTCTGAGTTGGACATTGCTTTGTATGTTGGGCAGAGATTGCTTTGTATGTTAGGCAGAGATTGCCTCTGAGTAGGCGATATGTGACAGAGTAAAGCTGGAGTTTTTTTGAGACTTGTCTGTGTAGGGCATCTGTTTGAGGCTGGTAATCCTCTTTGTGAGGTATTTCTGCAACCTTTCCAGTTGTTGATGTCTTGTGAGGTACATACTAAAAGGGGTGTTGTACTCTATAATGGGTCTAATGAGCGATGAGTAGAGGGGAACAATGACCTGTTTTTCCCTGGATGAGAAACCTTTTGTGATGAGGTATGCCACGTAGAAGGATTTCCTGACTACTGTGGCCATGTGATTATCAAAGGAGAGACTACTGTCCACCTGTGTCCCAAGGTCTCTTATCACACACTTGGTGTTAAGTAAACTGCCGCCTATGTGGTAGTTCATGGGTCCAGAGTTTTTACCAAAGGGTATGACAGTGCGCTTTTTGGCATTGAGCTTGAGGCCGTAGCTTTGACACCAGGCGTCTGTGTCAGTGAGGCCCTTTTGTAGGATATCTACATTGTTAGGAGTTTCGATTATGGCTCCTAGTTTGCAGTCATCAGCGAACTTTGTTAGCCAAAGACCTTCTATGTTGGCCTGTACTTCGAGAAGTAGATACCAAGTAGGAGAGGACCCAGGACTGAACCCTGTGGTACTCCACTTGTCACCGGTCTGAAGTTGGATTTGGAGTCTGCTACTTTCACGGTATGGATTCTGTCAGTGAGCCAGTTGGCAACCCATCTTGTGACATAGGGCTTTATACCTAGTTTAGTGAGTTTATCTATAATTCCAGAGTGGGGGTTGGTGTTGAAAGCCTTGGCGAGATCTAGATAGGCTGTGTGAACCACCTTACCCTCGTCTACGGCTTTGGTGACTGCTTCAAAGAAGTCCGTCAGGTTTAGGAGACATGGATCTGCCTTTTACAAACCCAAACTGGGAGGGGTCCAGAGTTTGGAGATTGCCAATGTCTTTGTTTATAAGTTCCATGATGATACGTTCCATGGCCTTGCAGACCAGGCTTGCCAGGCTAATGAGGCGGTAGTTCCCGGGGTCTGTGGTGGCTGCCCCTTTGTGGAGTGGGATAACCGTCGCTGTGCTCCATTCATTGGGCACAAAGCCTGAGGTGAGGTTATGATTGAACATGGTACTTTGATGGGGTGCCAGTTCGTTCTGTAGTTCATGTGGAACGCAGCATGGGATGTTGTCAGGTCCCATGGATGCTGTGTTCTTGGCTTTGGAGAGTGTGGTTTTTACCTGTGCAGCCGTGATTACAGGAACATTGCATTCTTTTGGTATAGAGATGGGCCCTTTAGGGGGTGGGATGGGGGTAAAGTTAGCACTGAGCCTGTCAGCCAGGATGTTGGCAATATCAGTTGGTTCTGTATATTTAGTAGCATTGTGGTGTAACTCGGAGCAGGTCTGAGTGTTGCCATTGAGATTCTTGACATAGCTATAGAATGCTTTGTGGTTGTGTTTAGAATCAGTGACATTTAGATAGAACCTTCCAATAACTGCATGTAACTAGAAGCAACACTGCTTGCAAACCCTGCAAAGTCAGCCAGCACTGATCTCTGACTTGTAAGAGTTGAGACATCACCATGCCTAATGCCACCTCCCATGCTCCCCACTTAAACTTGGACACTAACACACTGTATGTTTTGTCTAGTTAACAGGAATAGTAGCAGAAGCAGTTTAAATCCCATCATGCATCATTTACAGATGGGCCCCCCAAGTAGAAACATAGGAGTGGAGGGTAATCCTGGTAAGTGGTTGGGCACAGGGCAAATTCAAGGCCTTGTCCCCCTTTTAATACTGTTACTTAACATTACTGTTTGTGCTGCGGTAATGCTTTTTACCCATATTTGTTTCTAACAAGTTAACTGCTAAGCAGAATGTAGACCATCTCTGATATGGCTTTGTGAAGCTGTATAATTGTGCAGGAATAAGCAGGCAGTCCTCAAGCAGATGCTCGCTGGGAGCCTCCAGCTGCTGATGTGAGATTGTAGTCTTACGACGAGGCACTAGCAGACTTTGTAAGGAGTGTTTGCACTAGAAATGGAGGCAAAGGAGCTGCATCAACAAATGACTGTGGTAGGCTAAGAAAGCCACTGAAACAAAGGCCAAGTGTATAAGCTGTTTTTTTACATCCAGTGACAGTAAGTGTCCAACTGAGCTTTGCCCATTTTCTTACCTTCCCACAACTAAAAAAAAAAAAAAAAAAAATTCCAGTTAGGTGAATTTTATTGTGCCTAATTAATGAACATGAGTCAATGTATGCATTTTCATTTTTTTGGAGGGGGGCATGAAGAGCAGGATTTATTATTTTTACTCACAGGAGTTTATAAACTTGTGTGTGTGCAACTGCGCCAATATGCAAGATCTGCAAAAGTGCTAGAAAAATAGGTAATGCATACTTGCATACATATGAGTATCGGTAACTTTTAATGCTGCCAGTGGTTTGTATTTCAAGCAGGAGTAGGGTTAATAACTGTATGTAGCTACCAAGCAAACAATTTGCACACAACTCCATAATGATGCATTTAATTTGCACCAAAAACAAATGCATGCAAACAGTAAGAGGCACATTATTCAGCCACTCTCCCATTTAATGAATATCAAATCACAACCATGTGCAATATTATGATTTACCTCTAACAAAATGAGGAGTGTTATATTGGGGAATATAAAAATATTCTAACATACAGGTATTGGAAAGGCAGTGTAAAGGCAAAAAATTATTGAAAATGAAATGCTGATCTTAGGGGGCTAATCCAGTGCAAACATTAAAGAAAGTACAACAAAAAAAAAAACTAGGTATTGTTTTAGAAGACCGAAGGACACAAGCAGCACTGACCATCGAAGTAGCTGCATACAACAATTTGTGTTCTGCATAAATACATATGAGAAGAGAGAGTGCTGCAAAATACCAGGATATGCAAGCTAAAACTAGAACAATGTGAAATAGACAGACCCAGATAATTTTAATAGTACCAGCAACAGGGCTTATTTAAATATGCTGCAGATAAAGGTAGCTCCTTATGAACTGTGGTTGCTAAGAAGAGCACTCTGGCAAATATCAAAGGACAGAAGGTTGGTGATTAGAGAGGGAAGCTTTTATCACAGTGATGCCTTACAGAGACTTAGAATTTACAAACGGAGTCAGTCCATGGACCATAATCACCCTTGCCCATACCCAGTCTTGTATAGTATCTTTTGTCTACAGGAGGATAAAGTCAAACCTGGGATGATTTTATGGGTTCTCATCCAATAAGCAGATGATTATTTCAGATATGGGAAGGTTCATGTACTAGCTTATCCCTCTTAACATCTTATTTACTTGTGATGGGTCTTTATTTCAAGTGTAGGTACAGCAGTTTGCTTTATGGTGGTGTAGGAGGTTAAGAAACTTTGGGTCCTTGGCAACACACTGTGCTAGACCTAAGCACTGCAGAAGGGTCGGTAAGAGACAGAGCTTTAAGATCATCATGGTAGATGAGGGTCTTTACTCCAATAATCCTCTGGTATCTTTGTTGCCAAGTTCAGCTAGATACATACCAGCAGTGGCACTACATTCTGCAGTTGGTATGTTCATGGCAGAGTATAGAGGAATTGAAATATCCTGTGACTCACAAGAGATGCCTGCAGTTATTAACTGGGACAGATAGAAGAATATTCTGACTAGTGTTATTACATGGTGTTCAAATGATAGGGAGCACTCCATGAAAGTGCCAAGAGATTAGTCTTAACTTTTTAGCCTAGACAGGTTTACCAAAGCTGCTACACTTCTTTGCAGTTAATTTGAATCCATTTATATATATATTTTTAAAATATACCCAGTCCCCTCCTATCCTAGATTGCGAAGGCTGCTGGCTCCACTCGTAGTAAATCATCCCTGGTCTATCCTGTTTTGAGGTACCCTGGATTCCTGATTGTTGAAAACATCCTAAAGCAAATCCTTTATTTTCCAGTACTGTATTGGTCCCCCGAACTGAAGCTGTAATTAATTGTCCAAAGAAACCAAGTGTTGTATACCTTTTATATAGTCGTCTGCACACCCAATAGCAATATTGTAATCCTACGTGTGCATGCTATCAGCCTGTTGCTTAGCCCACTCAACCTGCTTTCCCCAGTCCATCACCCCCCCCCCCCTTAGGAGCCCTAGCCCTGCTCTGTAATAAACTGATCCACCCACTAGATGGTGGCACTCACCTACTTATAAATACTTCATTGTAAACTAAATAGCTACTAGATATTGACTGGTCCTATATTGCCCTATTGCCCTTCCCCAACCTTTGTACTATATAAGTGTAGAGCACATACAAGTTATCTTGATACTCTCTGTCCTACTTTGCTGTATTGCTTTTCCGATATCTCTGTAACCTCCCTCCTTCCCCTCTACTGTACCTCACCCCTGGGCCTTTACTGACTCGTGTTGCTATCCACCTTACTGATTGTTTCCTCGCTGACTTGCTTATCCATCTCCTTGGCTGTAACTCTATGCAATACCTCCTCCTCCCTCCAATTCCAGCTATTCTACCTCACTTCCTGCCTTAGTTTTCCCTATCTTTCTAGCCACCTATACAGCCCTTGCTTC
Organism: Protopterus annectens; assembly: GCF_019279795.1. NCBI lineage: Eukaryota > Metazoa > Chordata > Ceratodontiformes > Protopteridae > Protopterus > Protopterus annectens. The sequence continues at coordinate 226,477,432 of NC_056737.1, forward strand.
CAGCCAATCTCTTCCCCCTCTTCTTACCCTTTCCTCGCCCCTCCCCCTATTTCTATAAATATGTGTCCTCTCGTGGCGCCATTTTTAAAAAGATACCCAGTCCCCTCCTATCCTAGATTGCATAGGCTGCTGGCTCCACTCGTAGTAAGTCATCTCTGGTCTATCCTTTCTTGAGGTACTTTGGATTCCTGACTGTTGAAAACATCCTAAAGCAAATCCTTTATTTTCCAGTACTGTATTGGTCCCCCAAACTGAAGCTGTAATTAATTGTCCAAAGAAACCAAGTGTGTGTACCTTTTATAAAGTAGTCTGCACACCCAATAGCAATATTGTAATCCTATGTGTGCATGCTATCAGCCTATCGCTTAGCCCACTCATCCTGCTCTCCCCAGTCTATCACTCCCGCCCTTAGGAGCCCTAGCCCTCCTCTGTAATAAACTGATCCACCCACTAGATGGTGGCACTCGCCTACTTATAAATACTTCGTTGTAAACTAAATGGCTACAAGATATTGACTCCTATATTGCTCTGTTGCCCTTCCCCAATCTTTGTACTACGTAACTGTAGAGTACTTACAAGTTATCTTGATACTCTCTGTCCTACTTTGCTCTGTTGCTCTTCCCTTATATCTGTAACCTCCCTCCTTCCCCTCTGTCTCTCTTAGCATTACTATACCTCACCCCTGGGCCTTTACTGACTTGTGCTGCTATCCACCTTACTGATTGTTTCCTCGCTGACTTGCTCACTCCGCTCCCGTACCCTACCCCCAAATCCCACCCACCCCAGTAGTCCTAGCTTTATATTTCCCTAGCCACACCCCCCACCTACCTATCAAATACTCCAACCAATCTAGACTACCTAGCCACTCCCCTCTTTAGTTTCACCTATCTCCTTCCCCAATTTCTCGTACACCCTTACCGAATACTTTTCCCTATTTCCTTTTTCCCTTAAAATATTTCCTCCAAAGACTCTTCATTTCCTTCTTTATCTACAATTCCCTTATTCCTGCCCGACCATCTTTTTGTTGTAGTACAAGCTACATTTTTGTACTTCCACAGCAAATCTTCGCAACATGCCCACAAAAAATAAAGCTTGCCAGATTACGTTAATACTTATAGCCGTACTTATACCAGCCCTCATTTCTGCCTATCTCTTCACCTCCTTTGAAAAAGTGAATTATGTTCACTTCAACAACTCTCCAAAACAAACAGCTTGTCAAAATTCTACCCTTACCCATTCTCATATAAATATTACATTTACTCCATGCTACCTGCTAGCCAAATACCATTGCCTCACACACAAAGTCCTTAACTCCTCCATAAGGAAACCAAAAAAATCTAACTAGTTACTTTTACAACCCTACTTCAAGACTAAAAGCTCTCACCTTAAAAGATGGTGATATCCACCCCAACCCAGGCCCAACCAATGTTACCACAGTCACAGCTCACAACACCACTTCTTCTACCCTAACCACCTTAACCAGTCTCCCAAACTCCTTACTAATAGGTCATCTTAATATCCGCAGTGTCAACAACAAAGTTGCCCATCTCCATGCTCTTCTAGACATTCATTCCTTTGATATCTTCAGTCTTACAGAAACTTGGTTAAAACCAGGAACTAAGGACCATGAGATAATGCCCCCAGGCTATAATATGCTGAGATTAGACCGCGCAAAACGTAAGGGTGGAGGAGTAGCCATTCTTTGTAGGACTGGTTTACGGATCTCCACAATACCCTTTATCTAAGGGGGGCTTAGACGGTAAGGCAGAAACCCTTATCTCTAGACTTAAACTAAACACTAGCAAATCCCTAAACATCATCTGTATCTACCTTCCTCCAGGTAATAACAACACTACAATAGAAAATATTCTAAGCTGGGTTTCCACTACCTGTCCACAAGAAACAATTATATTAAGGGACTTTAATACTGACTGGAAGTGTATCAACACTGACAACCCTTCCTTACATATTAACCTACATGGCTTTAACCAGTCACCTCCACTACTAGAATTAACAAACCAAATAAAAACACAGTATCTTAGATTAGATTCTTACAAACAGACAACAAACTTATAAAGTTGGAACCTTACCTGATGATGTGAGTGATCATACTTTGACTTGCATTGTAAGACAAAAGAATGACATTCCTAACTCCCCCTCATTCAGGATTTTAAGGTCAGATAAGCATTTTAACCCTATAGCTTTCCAAAATGAACTTGACGCCTGTGACTGGAACCCGCTAAAAACTCTTCCTCTTGAAGAGGCTGTTAAATATTTCAACTCTAAATTCCTAACAATCCTAGATGAACATGCACCCAAACGAACTGTTAGAATGAAGTCCAAGACTGCCCCTTGGCTGTCAAAAGATACTAGACAAAATATATTACTATGGAACAAATCTTGGGCTAAATGCAAGCTGCTAAATCCATCTCTGATAGTCAAACCTTTAGACAATTGAAAAATATCACAAAAAGAGCTAATCTCACTGATAAAAAGAACTACTATTGTAAACTACAGGAAACTCACCATAATAATCCTCAAAAGTTCTGGTCAAGCTTAAATAGACTACTTCATCCTGGTCACTCTAGCACACCATCTCCACTAGGAGCTGATAATAATGCCCCCCAGCAAATTGCCAATGCCTTCCAACACCTTTTTTACAGACGCTGTACAATCCTTAGCCTGTCAACTATCCATAGACAGCACTATTCTCCCTATCCCTTTACCTGACACTCTACCTACCTTCCAACTTCAACCCATCTCTACTACCTACATCCAAAAAATCATCCAAAAACGTAAGCCTTGCTCCCCCTCTGCAGACCAGTTACCGTCAGAATATCTGCAAAGAGCTGCTAAATCAGTAGCCTACCCTATATCTATCCTTATAAATAGAACCATCAACGAAGGAAACATCCCAGACATTTGGAAAATCTCCCATATAATCCCTTTACATAAAGGTGGTAACTCTAATGATTATTCCAATTACAGGCCTATAGCTCTCTTATCACCCCTAGCTAAGGTGATGGAAAAATGCATTCATCACCAGCTAATAGACCACTTAACCCAACACAATGTCTTAGCAAACTGCCAACATGGCTTCAGGCCCTACCACAGCACCACTACTGCTCTCCTTTCTTTCACCAACTCCATCAACCGTAATAGCAATAGCCTTTCCTCAGCACTTTTTATTGATTTATCTAAAGGTTTTGATATGGTTAACTACTCCTTGCTTATAAAGATCCTTGAATCCCTCTCTCTAGACAACAAAGCTGTCCTCTGCTTTAAATCCTACCTTAATAATAGGCAACAAGCAGTTCTCTGGGACAATAAGCTATCCTCACACCTGCCCATCTTCCTTGGAGTCCCTCAGGGCTCCATTCTAGGTCCTCTCCTTTTCTCCTTGTTCATCAATGACCTCCATGCTGTAATCTCTCAAGCAACCACTATACAATATGCCAATGATTCTACACTCCTATGTACTGCCAATACTTCATCTGAACTTCAAACCCTAACCCAGAAAGTCTTTAGCACAGTAGAAGCTTGGTTCTTGAAACGCTGCCTCCTGTTGAACGCTAAAAAGACCAAGCTCTTGCTCTTCTCACCTAACACTAAGTCTCTCCCCCCCCCAATTGATTTCTCAATAAAATCCACTAATGGCACCCTTATATTCCCCAGACTCCTCCACCAAACTGCTAGGCATCACAGTTGATAACAATCTCATCATTGATAACCATATTAACAATACCATTAAAACAGTAAACAGAAAAATAGGCTCCTTATATAGAATAAAACCTTTCTTAACCCCAACATCCAGAGTTAAAATTGCTCACTCCCATTTAATCTCATCTCTTCTGTATGCTTCACCCATATGACACTAACCTAAAAAAAACAAAACTAATATTGTCAAACTAGCCAACTCCTATAACAATTTAGCCAGATTTGCCACTGGGAGCCATTATAGAACTCGCCATTGTCTGAACCTACAGCAATTTGAATGGTTAGAACTAAAAAAAACATTTTGATACTTTCACAACTTAACATAGTTCATAAAATATTTTACCAACCAAACAACACCCCTATACTTTCCAACCTTATTACCCCTTACAGAAATCTCAACTCCTTACGATCTTCCAGGAAACTTCTTGCTAACACAAGCAAGTCTAATAACCTGGCAGGTGACGCCTTTATTTATTTATTTTATTTTACATTTGTTAACCGGGAAAGTCTGACTGGATACATTTTCAGCGGAGGTCCGGGGAGAAAAGCTCCAAACAGATAAACATTTAAAATGCAGTATACAGTAATATTTAGCACTTTAGCAAAAATCAAAAGAAAAATACAAATAGGTTACATATTTAAAAGAATGTTCTAAGTAAGGTAATATTTACAGTGATATTAAGTAATTTAACAAAAATCAAAAGGCAACTACAAATAGGTTCCAGAATGAAGAGAGGTTCAAAGTAAGGTTTTATATAGGTAAGAGAAAGTCAACAACAATGTGGGAGATGAAAGGAAACTATAAAGGGAGAAAAAACATACAAGAGAACTGAGGGTATAGGAAGAGGAGACAGGAAAAGGAAGATCATTTATAAAGAAAGGGAGGAATAATGAGATAAGAGAAGGGTAGGTAGGGTAGAAGGCAGCAGAGGCGAAGAAAGGAGGTTACAGTTCAGATAATGGAAGCTAGAGATAATATAAAGGGAATAGAGGAAGTTAAGTGAGGGAGGATACAGAGATAAAAAGGGAAATTATCTTTGAGTTTTAGTCGGGGTTTAGACAAGGACATAGCCAGTTATTGTACATGTGTGTCTTTAGTGATATTTTGAAGTGAGGCAAGGAGCAATTGGTCGTTAGTTCAGCAGGAAGTGAGTTCCATATTTTACAAGCGGCGTTACAGAATAAGGAATCTCCGGCTGAGTTGTTGGCTTTGGTAGGTTGTACTAGCATTCTGCTGGAAGAGCGAAGGCATGCCAGGTTGTAATATGGGGTAATGATATTAGCTAGACGGGGGGTGTATGAAGGTTGGTGAAGGATTTTATGAGTTACTATGAGTTGGTTATAATAGATCTGGTTGGGCAGCTCTAGCCAACCTAAATTTTGAAGATTATGGCAGTGGTAAGTTCTGTATTCTGAGCCTGTAGCAAATCTTGCTATATTGTATCATTTTGTGATTTTGTTAAGATTTGATTTGGATGAGTTAGTGTGGATGGGTGAGGCATAGAGAAGGGATGACAGAAGATGTGTGCGAGCTATGGCTGTTCTGGCAGTTGGGGTTAGAAATTTCTTAATCCTATACATGGAGCCTATTTTTTTGTTTACTGTTTTTGTAGTTTTGTCTATATGGTCATTGTAGTTTAGATTATTATCAGTGTACCTAGCAGTTTAGTAGTTGGTTCTGGAGAAGTTATGGTGCCATTATGAGAAGAAACTGAAAATGGTGGTGGTGGTGGTGTCTTACGGGTGTGGGAGAATAGTAGAAGTTTGGTTTTGTTTGGATTCAATAAGAGCTGACAATTAAGCCAGTTCTCTACTTTGTTGAAGGTTGTTTGCGATAGGGATTGTAATTCTGTAGGAGTTGCGGCAGAGCAGATTAGTGTGGAGTCGTCTGTGTACTGTATAGTAGTAGCATGAGGGATAGCTTTGGGCAGGTCGTTTATGAAAAATGAGAAAAGGAGAGGACCCAGAATAGAACCTTGTGGTACTCCTAGAGTGACCGGTGTAAGAGGAGATAGATGCTCTTTCCACAGGACTGCTTGCTGCCTACCGTGTAAGAGTGGAACCAGTTGATTGCTGGGTTGTCTATGGACAGGGATTTGAGAGAGTCTGAGTAGGTTGTGGTTAACAATGTCAAATGCTTTTGAAAAATCAAGGAAGAGGGCAGAGGAAAGCAGGTTTTGATTGAAGTTTAGATTTATTTTGTGGGAGAATGTGAAAAGGGCAGTGGTAGTACTGTGGGCTGGTCTGAATCCGTGCTGGGATGATGCTAGGAGATTATTATGGGTCAGGTGGTTTAAAAGTTGTTTTTGTGTGCATTTCTCCATTATTTTGGCTAGGAGAGATAGTATGGCGATATTAGAGAGTTCAGTGGAGTTTCCTCCTTTATGAAGTGGAATAATATGAGCTATTTTCCAAATGGGGGGAATGTAGGATTCCTGGATAGAACAATTGATTAAGGTGGAGATTGGGTAAGCTATTACATTGGCAGCTTTTTGTAGTAACTCTGCGGGAAGTTGTTCTGCTGCCAGGGAGGTAGGTTTTAATTTCTTTAGTAAGGATTTGATATAGTCTGTAGGGATATAAATGAATTTTAAGGGGGGGGGGTTCACCTGAATAGCTGTGCTAGTAGTCTAGGAGGAGGGAGATAGATTATTAGTTAGGGATTTTAGTATTTCTGTGAATAAAGTGTTAAAGGTCTTAGCTACAGAATCGGGGGTAGGTGTAAGGTTGTTGATGGGGTGGGGGGTAGCATATTTACCTGGGTGTAGTAGTTTATTCAAGCCTGACCAAATTTTTGACGTTGATTTTGGTGTTTTTGCTGTAAGCTGACATAGTAGTTTTGCTTGCCTAGCAGGGTGGATCTTTTTGCTTCTTTTCTTAATTGTTTGAATAGTTGTTGGGCTTGAGGGGATTTAGTGGCTCTCCAAGAGGTCCATGCTGCATTTCTGGCTGTTAGGTTTTGTCTAGTAGTATTGGTTAGCCATGGAGCTATTTTGTTTTTGGTTCTGATTCTACATGTGGGAGCATAATTGTCTAGAATGGCTAGGAATCTGGTGTTGAAATATGAACCTGATTGGTCTAGAGGGAGTACTTTAAGATTGTCCCATTTGAAAGAGCTTAAATCAGATAAGAAACTGTTTAGGTTAAAGTTCTTTTTGGATCTGAGAGTTTTAAAGGTGGTTTGGTGGGGCAGGTTTTCTCTTTTTCCCATTATGTGGGTTAGCAGGTGATCGCTCATGGCTTCGGGATGAGTGCCTGATTTGTATAACTGTGGTTTGTTATTTATTAAGATCCAGTCTAAGATGCTTTCCTTATTGCTGGGTTTGTTGATTCTAGTGGGAGTAGAAATTGTTTGGCAGAAACCATGTAAGTTAATGTAGGTAGTGGGGAAGTTAGCTAAACAGGTTGTCCAGTCGATGTTGAAGTCCCTGAGAATGATTGTTTCTTGGGGGTGGGTGGAGGATAACCAATGGAGGGTACTTTCTAAGATGTTAATGTTATTGCCTGGGGGAATATAACTACACACTGTGTTAATAGATTTGTTGTTATCGAGTTGTATTTTTGAGAGGATAGTTTCGGTATTGGTGACAGGTTTAATAGGATGCTAATTGTGGATAGCTCAAGGGTGTGTTTGTATAGAATGGCAACTCCACCTCCTTTTTACCTGTACGATCCATTCTAGTAATATTGTAGCCAGGGGGAAGTATTTCATTGTCAGGGATGGTGAGTTTGAGCCAAGTTTCAGTGAGGCAAAAAATATCAGGGGAGTGGGTGTGAGAGCATGCATGAGTTTGTTTTTTATACTTCTGATATTTAGGTGGCAGACTAGAAATGCTTTGGGAGCATTGTGAGAGTTTCTTATGTTGGTGGGAGTTTTTATTTTGGTGTAAGTGGGACTAAACATAGACTATAAGCAAAGTATATGGTAAAACACTGTTCATATGAGAACACATTGGCCATAAATGCTATAGGTCATTATCCAAAAAAAATTTAAGTTAACAGAGGCTTAGGCAATGTAGAAGCAGTCTATAAGCAAACTAAATGGTAAAATACTGTACATTTGAAAACACATTAGCAAAAAAATGCTTAGGTCATTATCCAAAATATGTTATTTGATTTAACACAGGCTTAGGCAAGGTAGAAGCAGCTAGTAAAAGACTTTGAGTTCGAGTTCTAAATAACAACGTAACAAGTAGCTCTTAAGTCCGCTAACATTCCGCTTTAATCAGCAACTCTAATAACCGTTAAAAATAAAGTCTGTGTAGAAATGCAGTATGCCCCCAATATCATCTAGCATTCGGCATTGAGATTACACTATCATCTGCTCAGTAGCTGAAAATGTTCATTGATTGACCATTCATCGCATGTAGCGGGAAACAGCTACCTGGAATGTAGGCAGTTTGGAGTTTTATCTATAAAGTTAATTAGGTCTATTAAAACCTTGTTGGGAGTGATAGCATCCAGGGAAGAGTTGCAGCTGCCCCTTGGGATATGCTGTACACAGTTGAGGAAAAAAACACTCAGATTCCCCTTTAACAATGCTCCGACTGCAAGGATTAGCTAAGGCATTAAAGAACTTTGTTAGGAGTGAATAGCGACTAGGGTCGAGTAACAGCCGCACCTTGGGATCTGCACTTCACAAAGTTACAAGTAATGGTGGACAAAAAGCATTCACATTCCCCACTAGCAATGCTCAGACTGCCATGTTACCTAAGTCAGTAAAGAACTTTGTTAGGAGTTAATAGCGACCAGGGTAGAGTCGCAGCTGCACCTTGGGATCTGCATTTGACAAAGTTAAAACTAATGGTGGAAAAAAGACACTCAACTTCCCCTTTAACCATACGGAGACTACACGGTTAGTTAGAGCAATTATGAACCTTGTAAGGAGTGATAGCGACCAGGGTAGAGTCGCAGCCGCACCTTGTGATCTGCACTTCACAAAGTTAAAACACTACCAGAGTGTATTGGGTAGCACCAGAGCTTCTGGGCAAATTAATTAATTGAGCATCCAGAGAAAGCTTGGTCACTAAAGGAGGATAACACAGTCAGATTCCCCTTAATAGTACACAGTCCATCGGGTAGGATAGTTAAAGATACCTTGTTAGTAGTGATAGCGACTAGGGCAGTTCACAACCGCCCCTTGTTAATATTCCCTGCGCAGTCAGAATGCTAACTTTGCTTAACTTAAGATAAGAAGAGCAGAGCGTGATACCTCTTAACCAACATATCTACATTGATTAGAAACATGTTAAACATTACTCATTTCAACTCAGCTAAATATTTCAAACCAGATTAACAAGCTTGTTTAAAATATACAGCAAACACTACGCTACAGCTACCTAAACTGTTCATAAGGCAAAAACGCTACTGAATCACATGGTCCTAAACAGTTTAGATGTAGAAACACAAAATAAATATATCGGCTAGCACATTTTTAGCAGTAGAGTAATGACAGATTTTTTGCAGAGACAGTTGTACATTTAGCAAAAGTGAGTAACAGTAAGGAAAATACAGTAATAAATATCACTTACACAGGTGGGGAACACCGAAGGCAGGATAGCACAGCAGCCTGGGGCAAATAAAAGGATTAAAGATGGCGCCACTTGGGAGCAGGTATATTTTATGGGTTAGGTGAGGAAATAGGGGAAAAAGGGGGTGGAGTAAAGAGGGATAGTGCAGGTACGGACAGGAAGTGACCTGTAGACTTATCTTGCAGGGTTGACTACAAAAGGATAGGATCTATGGTGTAGATTAGTTGTCGTAGGTAGAGCAGAGAGAGGGGGGGTGGGGCTAGATACAAGAAGAGCGTAGATGGATAGTGAGGAATGTGTAGGGAGGTACAGTGCAAAGAGGGTGAATCAGGATTGAGGAAAGGTGGTATTGTATACGAAGAAAGAGCCAGAGAAGGACCAAGTGCAGGGAAAACACTCGGTGAACTGCTGATTGTTAGGGTAAGTTAAAGGAGATAGTGAAATGTGTAGTAGCAATGGAAGGAGTGTAAATGTGTAGTAGCAATGGAAGGAGTGTAAGTGGGTCTATCAGAAAGGTAGAAAAGGGTATTTTTTAAAATTTTGTATGCTGGAGGTGAGCTAGGCAGGGGAAAGATCCTGGAAGGGGGGGTGCCACCTTGTGGACAAGGGGTGAAACTGCCATCAAGCTGAACCAGAGTGCAGCTCTAAGGAGAAAGGTAGATTTACACAGACTAAGTTAAGGAGGCTGTAAGAGTAAATATACTGTTTGTAGGGAGGGGGGAAGGGTTTAGCTGCTACTGTCCTGGCTATGGAGTTAGCAGTAGGCACCTGAAGTGTATGTAACAAACTTGAAGGTAGGTAAGAGTCAGAATAAGATGTACTTTCTTGAGTTGTTTGGGGGAGAGATGACCAAAAGAGGTTTGTCTCTTTTCCTTAGTTTAGGGAGGAGGCAGCAGTCCTGGACAGGATAAATACCCTAGACCTGGTACTGGTGAGGCGGTTGTTGAGACAGGTGGGGAACACCGAAGGCAGTATAGCACAGCAGCCTGGGGCAAATAAAAGGATTAAAGATTCAACAATATCGCTGCCACTTTTTAAACAAAGACTCAGACACCTTAAGACACACTGGTTATGCCCCTGTTCCAACCCTGACTAATCCTCTGATTTCCTCTACTCTACCACTATACTGCATCCTCTGCTATAGCCCTTTTAAGTAGTGAATATCTCAAGTAATTTTCGTAAGTCTTGTCATGAATGTTCTGTCTCAATCCTTCTGTATATTTTTTTCTCAAATAACATTCTGTAAAATGACCTTTACTATTTCTGTATAATCATTGGGAAGAAATCTTTTCTTTCCTCAAGAATTAGCTGATATTATAGCAATAACCCACGCCTGGGTGTGGGTAATGCTGGATTTACCCACGGTTGGCGTGGTTTGGTCACGAGGGCGAAGCCCGAGTGGCCAAAGAAAACCAACCGTGCGTATATCCAGCATTACACACCAGAATGAGTTATTATACAATGACATTATTTAAGGAAAAAAAATATTACTTTTCTTAAATAATGGCATTGTATAATGCCTCCTCCTTGCTGCCCTTCTGCAGCTGTCTGGTATTCTGCGGCAGTTCTGATGTACTGCGCATGCATATGCCTACGCAGTACATCAGAACTGTGGGCAAAAGCAACGGAGAAAGCAAGATCTCCGTTGCTTTTTACAAACTGTTTTTGCTACGTTAAATGGGTTTAACATAGCGAGACAGCTATAAAAAAAGCAACAGAGAATCTCTGTTGCTTTTTTAAAGCTGTCTCGGTATGTTAAACCCATTTAACATAGCGAAACAGTGTGAAAAAAGAGTTATAGTAATGGAAAAGTTACTATAACTCTGATTTACAACGTGCACGCTGACCAATCAGTGTGCACGTTTTTGAATATTTAATGGGGGGGGGGTCGTTGTATAATTAGCATTATAACATCATTTCCTTGTATTATTGTTGCAGGATATATGTGTGATATCTGGGAAAAAAATATATATTTTTTGTATGATATTGTGATGTCTTTACTCTATCCCTGTGTTCACAAATGGAGCTCATCTCCCTGGGCCTCCACTGAAAATGGACATACAGTCCAGCTGGACTAGCCCGGTTAACAAATGTAAAATAAATAAAATAAATAAATATAATACACCATTTATTTGTCATGGTTTAGCATTGCTGTAACAGTGTAGGATGCTGAGCAAGTAAACACCTAGCTTGTAGTTATTGGCAAATTTGGCTAGCCTTATTATATCTGGGATAATTGTCTGGAGATCTGAGACGTAGGTGCCCAACAGAAGAGGTCCCAGTACTAAGGTTCAAAGGTTGGTATTAGGCTATCGGCCCTAGGGCCTATGCAAGCCTAGCCAGGAATGCTACTGTAGTCCTCTTTTTACTTTCTCCTGTGGCAGCCTAATGTATGGACTCCTATCTTGCAGTGTAAGGGTCAATATTTAGGCCTTTAAGCCTATTAATAATGCCAGAGGGGGTAATAGGGCAAAAATCAGTATTTAGGCCTTTAAGCCTATCTGTAATGCCAGAGGGGGGTAATAGGGTAAAAAGGTCCCTTCCAAACCCAGGCAAGCACATGCTGTATGAAATGCATGGCTGCTACAGTAAACTCTTAACCAGAACTCAAGCAGCCGGTGGGGGGGACGAAATACAGTACAATTTTCATGTGTTGCACTTTGCCCCCCCCCCCCCGAAACATACCTTTATGTTTTTGTAGTTTTAAAAATGAAGATGGGAATACATTCCCTCTCTCCCCAACCTAAGAGCAAGTCAAACCAAACAAATAGTATAGGGTACAATATTAGGCCTATTTTTAATAGTAACTCACAAGCAACCAGAAACTACAGATGTTCATCGTGTTTCACTGTGTTTCACTGTTGCAGTCATGACTGTAGGGTTCTCCCCTGCCGGCAGGCAGTCCTCGATCGGCCAGAATCCCAAAGTCTGGGTCCGGCGTCGGCTGTTCAACCATGCTCCCTGACGTCAGAGCGCCAGGAGTACAAAGCTGACAGCCGACGCCATCTTCTCCAGTCTTTTTTGCCGTGCGGTGATAGCAGTTCGCAAGTGCCGGTCGGCTGACTCCTGACTATTTTTTCTGATATACTTCAGTCCGAAGACTTTCTTCTCCACTCAAAGCTAAGTACCCCGTTGGGGAAACTTTTTTCTTGCTCCAGTCCAATGTCAGAAAAAATTAATAATTGTATTTCATGTGGGAAGCAAATACCTCATAAGGATTTTCATTCTTACTGTATTCCTTGCTTAGGCCCTGACCACGACGTTTCTAGTTGTCGGTTTTGTGCTAGATTCAATCAACGTACAATTAAACGAAGGAACGATTTTGCTTTTCATTACTTCGGTAGGCGCTTTAACTACAAAATGTTGTCGGATACGGTTCCGGCTACCGGAGTTCACAAACGTCGCAAGGATAAAGACAGGCCTCCGAGGTCCAAATCTGATGATAGCGCACAAGCGGAGCCAGCTTCAGGTTCGGCCGTCAGTGAGGCGCTTTTGCAGCCCCTGTCGTCGGCCATTTCAGAACCGATGGCCGAAACGGACTCTCATGAGGAGCCAACCAGGCCTTTAAATATTTCTATTGCAGGACCTTTGGACAATGCTCCTTCGGATGGGTCTGGAGCCGCTGTGCAGGTACCGGCTTCCGAAGGGGTTTTCAGGCCTACTCAGCTTCTAATAAAGGCAAAGGCGCAAAGACTCCTCCTAAATCAAAGACTGCAACACAGGCCTCTTCTGAACCGGCTCCCGAGTCACAGAAACAGTTACTCAAGATGGCGGAGGATTTACTTACTATGATTAGGGGTTCTCATCCCCCTCCAGATAAAAGGCCAAGGCAGGATGTTTATTATGATTCCTCTGATCAGGCTTCAGTTTCTTCTGACCAGGAATATTCTTTCCCTCCTTATGAGGATTCTGATGCTGAGGAATCCATTCCTTCAGCTTCTCCCCCTGAGGATTTCTCTTTTGGGGAAACTTTGCATGAAATGAGGGAACATTTCCACTGGGAAGGACAGGAGTATTCGGAATCTAAGAAAAGACTCAGGGATTTTCTTCTTCTCCCCCAGCATAGACCCTTGGCTATTCCTCCTGTTTTGGATATTGTGGATGATGCTTTTTCGGAGGCTAACTTAACCCCTGACTCTTTTCCTCCTGCTCCTGTTAAGCCTGATAGATATTACAGGGTTCCTGATTCCCACCAGTTTTTATACAAGAACCCTTCTGCTGACCCTGAAACCATTTCTCAGGGTCCTAAGGGAGTTAAGGCCGCTTCTGCCAAAAACCTCATTCCCACTGAAAAGGATTCTAGATCTTTAGAAAGATGGGGCAAAAAAGTGTACACCTCTGCTACTTTGTCCATTAGGGCTTTAAACTGTCAGTTTCATATGCTGAAATACCAGCAATTTCTCTTGTCTGTTTTAAAACAAAAGCTTACTTCCATTTCTGCCTGTGCAGATAAGGAATTACATGACTTATTGCATGCCACTGAACAAGTTGGGAAGCATGGTTTACACTGTGGATTTGATGCCTTGGAGGCTTCTTGTAGGGCTGCTGCCTCCGGCACAGTCATTAGAAGGCATGCATGGCTAAAGGAACAAAATTTGCCTGAACAAGTAAAAGTTAAATTATTGGATGCTCCTGTTCAGCATAATGTTTTGTTTGGATCAAAAGCTGAAGAGGTGATTAAAAAGATGGAGGATAAGGCGAAATCCATGCAAACAGTTAAAGATTTCTTACAAGTACAGCCACCAAGATTTAGCAGGAATTGGCCTTCTAAAAATTGGTCCTTTCCCACTTCAGACAGGCCTCAGAGGGGTAGATATAGACGCTCCAGAGGAAGGCCTCAAACACAAGCTTCTTATAGACCAAGACAATGGACTGCTTCCACCCCTAGGGGAGGAGAGGATAGGTCACAAACTCTTAGGAAACAAACTCAATGACTCTCTCTGTTGGGCTGCAGGAACTTCTTGCCTGGAAGCCCCTCTCGGAGGAAAACTCTCTCTTTTTTTATCAAAATTGGACTTGTATAACCCAAGACAAGTGGGTTCTGGATGTGGTTTTAAGAGGTTACAAAATTCCATTTTCATACCCTGCCAAGGCCAAGTGGATGGCCAGACCTTCCAAAACATCAATGGACAGAGGCCTTAAACCAGGTGGAAGCTCTTTTGGCTATGAAAGCCATAGAACTGGTTCCACTTTCAGAGATATGGGACAAGGTTTTTACTCAAGGCTCTTTCTAGTCCCCAGGAAGCAAAACTCATGGAGACCCATTCTGGATCTGTCAGTCTTGAACACCTTTCTAGAGATTCCAAAATTCAAGATGCTTACACTACAGCAACTACTTCCAATGCTATCCAAAGATGCGTGGATGGTAACTTTGGATTTAAAGGAGGCATATTTACACATTCCCATCAGGCAGGAACGCAGAAAATACCTCCGGTTCAAGGCACTTTCAATTCTCTGCGCTGCCCTTTGTCTACTGCGCCCAGGTTCTTCATCAAATGCCTGGCTCCAGTAGTAGCTTACTGCAGACTCAAGGGAATTCAAATTTACCCTTAGCTGGACGATTGTCTAATTCAGGCAGACAGCAAGGATGTCTTACTCCAGCATCTAGAGTTTGTACAGAACCTCCTCAAGTTCCTGGGATTCTCTGTAAACATAGTCAAATTTGACACCCTCACAGCAGATAACTTTTCTGGGTGCTCTTCTAAACACCACAACCCAGATGGCATTTCTGACATCCAAAAAACAATTACAGTTGGCTTCAACTTTCAAAACCTTGGCAACTTTAACTCTGCTATCTGCAAGGAGATTCCTGCAGGCTTTGGGTTACATGGCCTCCTGCATCCTTCTCGTACCATATGCAAGACTACACACGAGGAAAATACAGTGGTACCTAAAAAGTGTATGGGCTCAGCATTGCCACAGTTTAGACATACTGATCTCCGTCCTGCCTTGCCTTCAAAAGGAATTTCTTTGGTGGTCCAAGGCATGTACTCTAAACAAAGGGAAACCCTTCTGTCTGCCTCCTGCCATTCAGATTCTAACCACGGACACCTCGGATTATGCTTGGGGAGCCCATTTTCAGGGCAACTGTCTGCAGGGCCTTTGGACAAAGGATCAGAAGCACCTGCATATCAATTTAAAAGGAAATGTTAGTCGTTCAGAAAGCTCTAATGGCCTTCAGGAATCTTCTACAACCAGGACAACTACTAATACGGACAGACAACACCACAGTTATGTGGTACATAAACAAGCAAGGGGGATTTCATTCCTACCCCCTTTGCAGACTAGCCATGGATCTATGGAACACAGCTCTAGCTTGCAATCTGGACCTTCAAGCTCAGTTTCTACCAGGGAAGCAAAACTTCCTGGCAGACAGTCTGAGCAGAAACCTTTCGGATCCACACGAGTGGATGCTGGACACAGGATGATAACAGCAGTCTGGGGATGTCCTCACATAGACCTCTTTGCATCCCATCTCAATCATCAACTACAGAATTTTTGCACCAGGACTTTCCACAAAGAAGCTTGGAAAGTGAATGCCCTATCAATCAGTTGGAGGAACCTCTCGGGATATGCCTTTCCGCCTCTTCTTCCTCCTCTTCCACGGGTATTATTAAAGATAAAACAGGACAAGCCCAAGATGATAATCTTGCTGGCCCCAAATTGGCCTCGACAGTTTTGGTACCCAACTCTAAAAATAACCTATGTCGGGACCCCCCCTTGGGTTTTACCTCAGTCTCCGAACCTTCTGTCCCAACATCAGGGTCAGGTTCTACACTCTCATGTCAGAACTCTCAGCCTGGCGGCCTGGTTATTCCAGGGCCTTTGATTTCTTCTTTCCTACCCAAGCAGGTTATGGATGTCATTTTAGAAGCCAGACGTCCTAGCACTAGAAAATCTTATGCAGGAAAATGGAAAAGATTGTGTTCCTGGATGCAGGCTCAGGATTCTGATCCTCTTCTTCCGAACATTCCTTTGATTTCTCTTACATAAGGGTCTCTCTTTCTCTTCCGTTAAGATACATGCCTCTGCTATTTCTGTTCATTATAATATAGACCCTCCTATCTTTTCCCACCAGCTCATGAGACCGTTTCTCAGAGGAGCTAAGAATTTAAGACCTCCTAGATCTCCTCCCATTCCTGCTTGGGATCTCAACTGTGTTTTGGAAAAACTAACCTTGCCTCCTTTTGAGCCTGCTGCCTCTTCTGACATCAAGTTTTTATCTTGGAAGACAGCAATCCTGTTAGCCCTAACCTCTGCCAGGAGAGTTTCAGAGTTGCAAGCTCTTATGGCTGTGGAACCTTATATTATTTTTCATCAAGACAGGGTGTCTTTGAGGACTAATCCTACCTTCATGCCTAAGGTGGTTTCCAAAGTGGCTTTAAATCAAACTATCCACTTGCCAACTTTTTACCCCACTCCTCAAAATAAAGGGAAAGGATCTTACATTCCTTGGATGTACACAGACAACTACGTTTTTACCTGGACAGAACCAAGGACATCAGAAAATCAGAACAATTGTTTGTTTCTTATGCTTCAAGTTCCCAAGGTAAAGCCATTTCAAAACAGACCATTTCTAAATGGATTGCTCATGGAATCAGATTTTGTTATTCACACCATGGAAAGCAAATCCCAGGAGTATCTGGACTCATTCCACCAGAGCTGCTGCCACTTCTGCGGCCTTCCTCAGGGAGTTCCTACCAAAGACATTTTGGAAGCTGCAACTTGGAGTTCAGTGCATACTTTTCTAAGCACTACAATCTACCTCTCTACTCTAAGTCTAGGGCAGGCTTTGCCTCTGCAGTCTTGCAGGGCCTTTTAGCCGCCCCTTCTTTATGACCACCTCCCTTTCTTTCAGCTTTGGGATTCTACCCTACAGTCATGACTGCAACAGTGAAACACGATGAACATAGTACAGTTGTGTACACCTACCATAAATGTAGATGTTAGAGTGTCTTCACTGTTGCAGTCTGGGTTTCCCTCCCTCCTGTCCCCTCTTATTTTTACTTTTGTGTGGTTCCTTTTTTCACCATTCTTCTGAGGTGTATTTGCAAAGGATATGGGACCTTTCTCATTTTGGGACTCCTGACATCTGGGGCAAGAAAAACTGGAGAAGATGGCGTCGGCTGTTGGCTTTGTACTCCTGGCGCTCTGACGTCAGGGAGCATGGTTGAACAGCCGACGCCGGACCCAGACTTTGGGATTCTGGCCGACCGAGGACTGCCTGCCGGCAGGGGAGAACCCTACAGTCATGACTGCAACAGTGAAGACACTCTAACATCTACATTTATGGTAGGTGTACACAACTGTACTTTATCAGGCATCTACCAGTCCCCATGGGTGCTGGTTAACTGAGAGTTTACTGTAATATACATAATTACTAAAAACGAAGTAAAACTGTGCTTGCTTTATGCAGCTTAAAAACATTATGCAAGTACAGGAATAAGTATACTTGTGACAGGTAATCCTAATTTAAAGTGTATTCTTGGTTTCAGATGCTACTTCTAAATTGTTCCTCTTTGGTCTTCCTAATTTTATCTTTCAAATGTATGTTTTTTTCCTCTTTTTGTGATACACTTAAAGGAAAACTCCACATTAGAACTAAAAAAAAAACATTTTTTTCACACACATTTCTGAGTTACTTTAGCACCTCAAAATCACTAACTGCTTCTTATAGAATTGTAATATTTTTTTGCAAAATGGCCGTCATTGCAGCTTGACATATCAATGTGATCTTACTTTTCTTTAAGCCTTTCTCTTTCCCATAGTCCATTTCAAGTCGGCTTTGTGTGTCATGCTAGACATACTGTTGTATTCCTATTCCATTGACATAATTGGATTAGTGTCTGTCATTGTCATCTTGTATGTTGAACATACTAAGTTCAATAAAGCTTAGCATTTCAATACTGTGATGTTGATTATGTAAACTTGTCAAGAGGTGACAACTGTCTTTGAAGCATTGACTGATATAATTGCTCTGCTTTTCTGTGAAAGGCACAGCTACATTAGAAACAGCTGTAAATCAGTGTAAGTTCTCTCCCTCTCTGCAATAGACAGTGGAAAATGTTTCCACACCTCTGTCTTGTTTACAGCGGCCTGAGTTCCCGACTACACATTTCTGTGTCTGTGGTATGTCATGCAAGTGGAGACAAATTCCTCTGCAACCTGTGTGAGAAGTTAAGCTTAAAAAATAGAGGGTGGTCTTTCCCTTCTTTTGATATCAAAGTGAGGAATTTTAAAGTTTTATAAAGTACAAGCATGTTTCAGATACCTACACATTTCTGGACTCATTGTAGGGACAAAAGCACCATATGAGTTGAGTTAAAACTGTAGGAGAAGGTGGAGTTTTCCTTTAAATGTGAATAGATTTTGATTCCTTGTATGTCATAATTGGCGTCTGCTATTGTAGAGTTTATTAATGCTGTCATTTCACGAAGGTAGTTCGTGTTTACTTTCCTCAATACATTTGGTTCTGTTTGGGACTGCATAATTTC
Organism: Protopterus annectens; assembly: GCF_019279795.1. Lineage (NCBI taxonomy): Eukaryota > Metazoa > Chordata > Ceratodontiformes > Protopteridae > Protopterus > Protopterus annectens. The sequence goes on from NC_056737.1 coordinate 226,496,174, forward strand.
ATGCCTGTCAACCCATAGACATTGAAAGTACATACATCCAGCTAAAAATCCTGGTATCATTTGTACACACTAGCTTCTAGTAGGAATGTGGGATATTACTCAAAAATGCTTTTAAAATACAGAGATAGAGACATAAATGACTGAAAAACAAGCACATTATCCAAGGAATAGTGTAAAATTGGTAGGCTTTAAAGAACTGTGTTTCAAAATTGTACCACACAAGGTCATTTATTTTTGTTTCAGAACAAGGGAGATGTGAGGTGTTCCCTCTCTAAATAGTCATTGCCACTTGTATGCTGTTCATGTAATGGGGCTTCCTGTATACTACATGGCTTCAAAAATCAAATCCGTTGAGGGAAACTCAGAAAATTATATGAAGGAGTAATTCACGCCTGAAAACAGGAACATGCTTTTAAAACAGGGACAGTTGATGCTTAGTTTATACAATGTGTTAAATGAGAGTAAAATTAATTGCCGAAAGTAACAGTTGACTACCTGGGGTATGGAAATACTGCAGAAGCATTCTGTCAGCTTGTCATATAGTTTTAAGTAAATTGTTTTAAAGCTCTTGAATGGAAAGGTATTTATGTTGGTAGATCGAAATACCCTAAAGTAGAAGATTACTGATTTTTACAATTGTATTTGACCAGAGATGAGGATACCACAGGAGCAGTTCAAATAGATTTAATATCAGGGGCAAGAAAATGTTGAATCCTATTGGGCGTGTTAACTGTTAGTAAATGCTAACTCCCTTGTACAAAGACTAGGAATTTTCAGATGCATCAGTCTCTGTGGCAGAGTTGTGACAATTCCAGTGGGTACTTGAAATCATCCAATAAAAAAAGGTTATTTATGGGTAATTCCCTAAGCATTCATATTCTTCTGTGGACAAGGAGGGTAACAAACAGGATTACCTTAAAAACAACAAATTACCAGTTCAAATTACCAGTTCATATTCTATTTCTGCTTGTGTGCACAGGACATCTGGGGTCTCTGACAAATGCTTACCCCCCCCCCAGTTTTCAGTAGGTCGGAAGGCATGACTTGTGCTGAAACCAAATGTCTGGACACAGGTATGCATGTGTTGAAGTTGCAGGACACCCTCTTCATCACCCCGTAAATGATCTGCTGGTAGGACAGATATTCAGTTTGATGCACCCCCCTCACCTACTGAATAAAACCCCAGGGTATGCAGTATGGTTCTTCTTGGGTGGGGCAGCTAATACTGTTAAGTTTATTAATATACATACAATTCCTTGAGTGCATGCCTATGAACCAGAGTAGTGCACTTGCACTGAATTATTCTTTTACCTATGGCCCAGATCATGGTTGAAACTGTCCTTTGATTTAACTTGCCCATCCAGTTAAAGTATGCTAGAGTACACAGAACACAACGTGTTCTAAAAAAAGGACACGTCTTACAAAGCTAATAGAGATTAATTTCCTTTTTAGAAGTCCGTATAAAACAAATGTTAAACATGATTTGCTTCCTTACATATACTTTCTGCCATTGCCGATAAAAACTCATGAACAAAGTGAAGCACATCATTTTTGAATAGTTGGTTAATTTACCAAATATTCAAGTTGTATGGAGAAAGAAGGGATTTCTTGTAAATGGATGTCGGGCAGTATATGGCTTATGCCTCCTTTTGTGAGCAGTATTACCTTGGTGATTGAACATTAATTATCTAAAGGTTATAATGTCCTCCGTGCAGGAACAATGTACCAAAATATAATCTTTCAAAGCTTGAAGAGAGTCCAAAACTGTAACAGTTGTGGGAAAGCATGCAAGTAAAAGGGAGACAGCAACACTGCGGTATTTTCTTGTGAACATTATTTAAATATGTGCACTAAATCATTGTTAGTGAATTTTAATTATTAGTGACATGATCTTGGATTAAATATAACAGCACTAACTTAAAATGGTCGGTCAGCAGAGTCCCAGGGGAAAAAAAATTGTTTGTAAAAAAAAAAGGTTCCACAGCAGAGAAGCAGTAGGAGTTATGGATTGCTTCTGACCCAAATACACCTTGTTATGCAGTAACAAATGTTCATAAACTTGTTTTTCCCAGCTGGGAGACCCACTGCCTGCCAAGTATAGCATTCTTCTGAAAAAGTAGCTAAGTCAACACGTATTTCTTTAAAGGAAGACTGTCCATGTAGCTGTAGTCTTCTTACTTAGTTTACTTCTTGTCAGAAGAATAGCTAGAAAAGTTCAAATTGGAAAATTATTTTTGCTTTGTGGTGGTGGATGTGGAATCACTGCACATACTCCCACAGCACAAATAGGCCCAAAAAGCAGAGCAGTTTACCTTAATATTCTGCTCGCTTCACAATTATTTTGAATTAAATATATGCAGATACTGGGGACAGCTATGGGAAAGTCCATTTGAAACAACATCCCCACACCCCTTGCTACCTAAATATACCAACTCCAAGATTGCACAATTCTAGGACAAGGGGAAGCATTTCCCTGTTGCTGTACACACGCTACTGCACGATTGAGTTGTGGAAGACTTAATGTGAGAGGAAAGGTCAGCTTTAGATGCATTGACAATAGTGCAGTTTAGAGAACATGGTGTCATAAATAACATCTAAATGAAGGTTGGAGAAATGTAATACTGCAAGAGGAATGCAAGTGCAGAGATGGTTATTAAATCTAAAGTGTGAGACAATATGTTAAGTACTTGTACAGTAACTGTCAATTCAGATGTAAATGATGGGGGTGTTGCTAAAATGGGATAAAAAGACTGTGGCTGAGGGACAAATGTTTAAAGGGTACAGGGAGGTTAATTTTATGGGTTAAATGGAGTCACTTCCAAGAGTGGTCAAAGACAGCTAAGATCATAACTCAACATTTTTTTTTGTAAGCGGAACCTTAAGGTATGGCATTGGGGGAGCTAGATAATGTTATGTTCTGTAGTCCTATCTCACCTTCATTCTTACACTTTAGTATGGAGCCGAACCTCGGCTCCGACTCGGCCATACTCTAGCTCGAAAACTTCTGGTTGGCTTGTGGCTAGGAGGTATCCCATGATGCATCACTAACAAGTCCAGAATGGATTCCTGCAAGTAAGGCATCTGCAAGGTCTCAAAAAATCACACATTCCAAAAAAACAACCAGCAGATAGTGGAAGCCATGAAAAAATATATTGTTTCACATCAGTCAAGACATCAGTATACAATAGTAACAGACCAGTTTCAGCTTATAATTCTCTAAGCCTTCATCAGTGTAAAGATGCAATAAAACTCAAACATTTATATACTGTCTCACCAGCCCATAAACCAATTAAAGGTGTTCATTTAATCCTGGGGCAAAAAGCCCTCCCAGTTTAATGATCCATTTTCTCTCTTTGGCATTAAGTAGCTCATGCCGTCTAGATTTATTGTATTTAATACCCAGGATTCTGTCTATAATAATAAAATGAAAAGATGCTGTTTGGTTGAATTTCAGTATGTTTGTACAGAGCATTTGTGTATTTTTTATTTTTAATCTCACTAAGATGTTCTGAAATTCTATGTTTAAATGCTCTGGACGTCTGACCTACATAGAAAGCAGAGCACTTGCAGGTGGCCAAATAAATAACCCAATCTGAGCTGCAGTTTGCGAAAAAAGGAATGTCATATACTACACTGGTATTTTTACTACTGAAGCTGTTCGCTTGTAATACTCTACTACATTGTGTGCAGTGACCACATAAAAAACATCCTATGACAATTTGTCCCCCAGTAGTTATTTGTAACCTATCCTTGGGTTTATAATCACCTTGTTTATAGTGGTTAAAGGATGCCAAATTTTTCCCATTCCTAAAGGAAAAATAGCACTCCGCTCCCAGTAATTCGGAGAGCCTGTTGTCTGCCCTAGGGATGTTCCACTTAGTTTGTACACCATCAATTAGTGCCCCAACATTTCTATTGTAAGTACCATTGACAATAATCCTAGCCTGCATAATATGGCCTGGTCTGTAGCCCCTTTCTTTAAAATCTTAGTCAGGTCATCCCTGAAATGCAAATGGGTGTCATCCTCTGAGCAAATACGTTTCACCCTCATATATTGCGATTTAGGAATGATGTTCTTCATGTTTCACTGTTGCAGTCATTACATTTGGGTAATCTGCTGGCAGGTTGCCCTCAGTCGGCCTGAATTCCAAAGTCTTGGGTCCTGCGTCGGTTGTGGTCTTCTCTTCCATGACGTCAGGTCGTCAGGCGGTATAAAACATGCAGCAGACGCCATTTTCTTTAGTCTTTCTTGCCGCGCGGTGCACGAAGCAGAAGCATTTCGCAAGTGCCTGTTGGCCGACTACTGAAATATTTGCGTTTGAGTTTCAGAACTAAAGTCTTCAATAAAGCTAAGTACCCCGTTGGGGAAACTTTTTTCTTGCTTTTTACCGATGTCAGAAAAAGTTAATAATTGTATTACTTGTGGGAAGCAAATGCCTCATAAGGATTTCCATTTATACTGTATTCCTTGCCTAGGTCCTGATCACAACGTGCCTTGCTGTTGGTTTTGTGCTAGATTTAACCAACATACTATTAAGCGTCGGTATATTTTTGCATCTAAGTGTTTTGGAAACTGATTTAACTACCCAGAGATGTCGGATAGCAATCCGACTACCGGAGTACATAAAAAAACGCAAAGAAAAGGACAGAGAAAGGCAGTCGAGATCCAAAACAGACGAAGCTTCTCCTAAGCCAGTCGCTGGTACTCGGGCACATTTGCAGCCCCTGATACCAGCTACCTTCGAGTCGTAGGCCTCTGCCGACACTCATGTTGAGTCCGGCATGCCGCAAGATACTCAAGGTATTGGACTGACTGATGTATCTCCCTTGGATGGGTCCGGAGCCGCTGAGCAGGCACCGGCTTTTGAGGATGTATTCAGACCTCAACATTTTTATATCAAACCGACGAAAGCTGCAAAACCAAAGGCAAAGACACCTTCTAAAACTAAAGAAACTACGTCTGAGCCACGTGCACAGGCCTCTATGCCTAAAAAACAGATGATCAAAATGGCTGAAGATCTTATTACCTTGATCAGGGGTCCCATCCCCCTCTAGATAAGAGGCCCTAGGCAAGACACTGACTATGAATCTTCTATTTCTTCTGATTCCTCTTCTGATCAGGAATTATCTTTACCTCCATATGAGGATTAGGTTCATAGGTTCATACTTCTGATGCTGAGGAGTTTATTCCATCTGCATCTCCTCCTGAGGATTATTCATTTGGAGAAACCTTGCATACTTTGAGGGAGCATTTTCACTGGGAGAGTCAAGACTTCTCAGAATCAAAAAAGAGGCTCAGGGATTTCCTTCTCCCTCAGCACAAGCCTTTAGCCATTCCCCCTGTGTTAGACATTGTGGATGATGTTTTTTCGGAGTCAAACCTGACCCCTGACTCTACCTCTGGCTCCCATTAAGCCTGACAGATATTACAGGGTCCCTGACTCTCATAAATTTTTATTTAGAAACCCTGCTGCTGATCCTGAAACTATTTCACAGGGCCCAAAGGGAGTTAAGGCCTCAGCAGCACCCTACCCCCTCAGACAGAGATTCGAGGGCGCTGGACAGATGGGGAAAAAAGGTTTATACATCTGCAACCTTGGCAATCAGGGCCTTAAACTGTCAATTTCATATTCTTAAGTACCAACAACATGTTATGGGGTTGCTGAAACAGAAAATGATGTTGATTTCAGAATGTGCAGAAAATAAGGAATTGCAGGAATTATTGCATGCAGCTGAACAAGTTGGAAAGCATACTTTGCAATGTGGTTTTGATTCTTTAGAGGCCACCTGCAGGGCCACAGTTACTGGATCTGTGATTAGGAGATATGCCTGGTTAAAGGAGCAAAGTTTGCCTGATCATGTTAAAGCTAAATTGTTAGATGCACCTTTACGGCATGATTCTCTGTTTGGTATTAAGGCAGAAGAGTTTTTAAAGAAAATGGAAGACAAAGCTAAGTCTATGCAAACTGTTAAAGATTTCTTACAAGTGCAGCCACCTAGATTCAGTAGACACTGGCCTACAAAAAATTGGTCCTTTCCTGTGTCAGACAGAGCTCAAAGGGGCAAATCCAGACGCCCTAAGTGTTCCAGGTACCAGGCTCAAGACTCATACAGGTCAAAGCAATGGGGCGCATCTACCTCCAAATCTGGAGGAGATAAAGCGCAAACCTACAGAAAGCAATCCCAATGACTTCCCTCTGCCTACACCAAGCACTTATCTTTTGGCAGCACCCATAGGGGGAAAATTAGCACTTTTTACTCAAAATTGGCAGTTAATAACCCAGGACAGGTGGGTACTGAACATCGTATCACAGGGATACAGATTCCATTTCCACACTCTGCCAATGACAAATGGTTGGCCAGACCTGCCAAAAAAACAATGGGCAGAGGCTCAAACAGGTTACGTCCCTCATGGATATGGGGGCCATTCAGACAGTACCAGAACAGGAAAAAGGACAAGGTTTTTACTCGACTGTTCTTGGTACCCAGAAAGGACAAGGCCTGGTGGCCAATACTGGATTTATCAATTTTGAACACATACCTGGACATTCCAAAATTCAAAATGCTCACTTTGCAACAGCTTCTGCCATGCTAGGCAAGAATGCCTGGCTGGTGACTTAAGACTTAAAAGAGGCATACCTGCATGGCCTAAGACAGTCGTGCAGAAGATACCTCAGATTCAAGGCTGGCTTAATGCATTACCAATTCTCTGTACTGCCCTTTGTAAAGACCCTGGACGCAGTAGATAAGCCAAAGTGCCTGGCACCAGTAATTGCATTTTGCAGACTAAGAAGTATTCAAATATATCCTTACTTTGACGACTGTCTCATTCAAGCAGAGAACAAGGACACTCTTCTACGACACCTGGCGTTTGTGAAAAGGCTTCTAGCATGCCTAGGGTACACAATAAATGAAAGGAAATCACAACTGGTACCCTCTCAAAAGATAACATTCCTGGGTGCAAGCTTGCATACAACTGCCCAGATGGCTTACCTCATGCCAGACAAACAAAGGCAGCTGACTACTTCAAACTGATGGCAACAAAAACCCAGTCTTCTGCAAGACAAATTCTGCAGGCTCTGGGCTTCATGGCATCCTGCATCCTACTAATTCCATATCCAAGACTGCATATGAGGAAACTTCAATGGTACCTAAAAAGTTTATGGAGTCAATATTCACACAGTCTGGAAGCAATGATTCCAATCATCCCCTGCCTGCAACAGGAGTTTCTGTGGTGGGCGAAGGCCTGTCACCAAAACAGGGGACGGCCCTTCACTCGACCCCCTGCCAGCCAAACCTTAACAGACGCATCAGATTATGCCTGGGGGGGGCCCACATGGCAGGAAGATGCATTCGGGGCATATGGACACCAAATCAAATGCATCTACATATCAACCAGAAAGAGATGCTAGCTGTTCAAAATGCCCTAACAGCCTTCAAGGACTTACTTCATCCAGGACAGCTACTGATAAAGACAGACAACACCACGGTCATGTGGTATATAAACAAGCAAGGGGGCACACACTCCCCCTTTGCAGATTAGCCATGGCACTGTGGGACACAGCATTGACCTAGCAATTAAATCTTCAAGCTCAATTCCTGCCAGGAAAACAGAACGCTCTGGCAGACGATTTAAGCAGAAACCTTATGGATCCTCACGAGTGGAAACTAAATCCACAAGTATTCAGCATGATAACAGAGAAATGGGGGAGCCCAGACATAGATCTAGTTGCCTCTCCTCAAAATTATCAATTGAAAAGATTCTGCACAAGGACTTATCACAGACAAGCATGGGAAGTGGACGCTCTATCCTTCAGTTGGAAAAACCTCTTTCCTCCTCTGCCTCTTCTACCCAAGGTCCTCCTAAAAGTCAGACAAGAGAAACCAAAGATGATATTAATTGCCCCGGACTGGCCCTGTCAATACTGGTACCCGATCCTAAGGAACTTGTCTCGATACCCATCTTGGACCTTGCTTCAAAGACCATTACTACTGTCCCAGCAAAACAATCAGATCCTGCACAATCAACTACAGACTCTGAACCTGACAGCATGGCTAATCATGTAGTCATACGAACGACACCTCTCGGTAAAGCTGTGATGGATGTCATTTTGGAAGCCAGAAGGCTTAGTACTAGAAAATCTTATGCTGACAAATGGAAGAGATTCTGTGCTTGGTATCAAGCACAAGGAACTGATACAGCAGAACCACATATACCTCATATTACAATACTTAACTGAGATGCTTGACTAAGGTCTATCCTTCTCATCAATCAAGATCCATGCCCCTGCCATTTCGGCTCATTACAATACAGAGCCACCAGTCTTTTCTCATCCTTTACTAAAGCAGTATCTTAGAGGAGCCAAAAACCTAAGGACTCCTAGAAGATCACCATTACCTGCATGGGACCTCAATTATGTGTTGGAAAAACTCTCCCTGCCTCCATTTGAACCAGCCGCTACCGCTGATATAAAGTTATTATCATGGAAGACAGCTCTGCTGCTAGCAATTAACTTCAGCAAGAAGAGTTTCAGAGCTACAGGCCCTCATGGCTGTAGAGCCTTTTATCATGTTTTACCCAGACAGGGTGTGTCTGAGGACAAATCCTACTTTTATGCCTAAAGTGGTTTCCAGTGTGGCTCTTAACCAAACCGTTCATCTGCCAACTTTTTATCCAAGTCCGCAGAACAAAGGGGAGAGAATTCTGCATTCCTTGGATGTGCACAGACAGCTAAGTTTCTACTTGAGCAGGACAAAAGCTCTAAGAAAAACTGAGCAATTACTAGTGTCATATACTGCAGGATCAGAAGGAAAGGCTGTCTCAAAGCAGACTATTTCAAAGTGGATAAGCCACTGCATCCATTTCTGTTACTTACACCATGGTAAACCTGTGCCCAAGGGCATTAGGTCTCATTCCACCAGAGCTGCAGCTACTTTGGCAGCCTTTCTCAGAGGAGTACCAACCAAAGACATTCTAGAGGCTGCTACTTGGAGTTCTGTTCACACCTTTACAAAGCATTACCATTTGCCTCTCTAAGTCCAGGGCAGGCTTTGCCACTGCAGTGCTGCAGGGCCTTATAGCCGCACCTAATGCTGTTTAGCTCCAGCCTCCCAACCATAGCTTTGGAATTCCCAAATGTAATGACTGCAACAGTGAAACACTAAGAACATAGTACAGTTGTGTACACTTACCATAAATGTAGATGTTCGAGTGTATTCACTATTGCAGTCTAGGTTACCCTCCCGCCATCCCCCTGTCATTCTATAGTTTATCTTTCCTTCTCTATCCTCTACAAACTATGTGGTGTATTTGCTTGTAGATGAAGGTAAAGTTTATATTGATGCAGGTATACAGATTTTTATATATGTGTGTATATAGATATAGATATAGATATATAGATATATAGATATATAGATATAGAGATATATAGATATAGATAGATAGATAGATAGATAGATAATATTGCTACCTTTTTGGGGGCACCTGACATCGGGGACAAGAAAAACTAAAGAAAATGGCATCGGCTGCATGTTTTGTACCCCTGACGACCTGACGTCATGGAAGAGAAGACAGCAGCCGATGCAGGACCCATGACTTTGGAATTCAGGCTGACTGAGGGCAACCTGCCAGCAGATTACCCAAATGTAATGACTGCAACAGTGAATACACTCTAACATCTACATTTATGGTAAGTGTACACAACTGTACTTTTTTGCATATGAGGGGAATGAAAACTGGAGGCATGGAGAAGGGCATTATATTCGGGGAACTTACAATATACTTCCGTTGTCAGTGTTGTCTGAAGCTCTAGTTATCAGTACATCCAGGAAGGTAATACTATCCTTATAATTTACCGTAAATGCAGTTCCCCATTTGTTTTCATTTAGATATTCTATGAACTCTGCCAGATGTCCCGCATCCGATCTCCATACCATCCAACAATCATCTAAATATTTTTTTCCAGATATCTATTTGATTAAGGTACAGATTATGGTAACAGTCATAAATAATTTGCTCTATGCCATAAATATATCTGCATATATAGGAGCAAGTGAGGCCCCCATAGCTGTAACTTTGATTTGTAGATAACATGTATTGTGATAGAAAAAGACATTCTTAGTTAATACATGTTCAGTTAAACCCAGAAGAAGAGTGTTAAAACCTGGTGGATACAATTCTGACCTGTACAACCAATATTCTAACGCCTGGATGTCTGCCCAATGTGGATATTGGTATAGAGGGCTTTGACATCCAGGGTACAGAGTATCCATTCATCTTCTATTTGCATCTCCCAGAGATGACCTGCAAGAATTCAGTAGCGTCTTTCAGACGAGCCCTTACCCACTTTAATAATGGCTTCAAATACTTCGTTAAATATTGGGAAAGTGACTCAGTCATAGATCCTCTTCCAGACACTATTGGCCGGCCAGGGGGATTATGCAGATTTTTGTGTATATTTGGTAGAAAATATATGTACTGATTATTTGGGTCCAGGATGGCAAGCTGTTAACATTATCAGTGATAACTCCTTCTTCTACAGCTAATGATAGAAAATCATCTATCTGTTTTTGAAAATTTTTTGTAGGGTTATAAGTAAGTTGCACATATCTGTTGTCCACTAACTGATTTTTGGCCACCTTATATTGCTCCTAGTTTTGCACCACCACATCACCTCCTTTATCTGCTTTCAGAATAAACTGTCTCGTGGTTATCTGCTAACTTAGAAATAATATTTATCTCTTGTACGGTTACATTACTAGCTTTAATGTGGCTATTCCTGGAGTTGAAACGAAGATCTCCAAGAGTGGAATTTTGGAATGCTAATACACTGTGATGCATGGGGGGTGAAAACATAGATTTGTGATATCTAAAATGATCATGAACATCAGTATTCCCTTTATCCTGAAAAAGCAAGTTAAAAATTCTGCAAAACTCAACCACATCTTTGACAAAATAATACTCTGAAACAAAGCAACCAGGTATATATGAAAGACCTTTATTCAGAATGCTTAATTCCAAGGAGGAGAGAGGGTAGGATGATGTATTCAATACGTTTCCTGCTAATGTTTCTGTACAAACGTCCGGAATAATCCCTCCATATTCACTATGTTTTCATATACATTTATATTATGCAGGCTAGGAATACTGTCAGTGGTATGGATAGGGAAACACTTTTACAGTATCATGACAAGCAGGGTAGTACTAAGGGCCATTTAAGGCTAGTGACTACTTATGGTAGAAATGTTGGGGCACTTACTGATAGTGTGCAAACTAACTGGAACAGCCTTAGGGCGGACAACAGGCTCTCCGAATTACTGGGAGCAGAGTGCCATTTTTCCTTTAGGAATGGGAAAAAGTTGGTGTCGTCCTTTAACCACTATAAACAAGGTGATTATCAACCCAAGGATAGGTTACAAAGAACTATCGAGGGACAAATTGTCAAAGGATGTTTTTCATGTGGTCACTGCACACAATGTAGTAGAGTATTGCAAGCGAACAGCTTCAGTAGTAAAAATGCCCTTTTTTTGCAAACTGCAGCTCAGATTGGCTTATTTATTTGGCCACATGCAAGTGCTCTGATTTCTATGTAGGTCAAACGTCCAGACCGTTTAAACATAGAATTTCAGAACATCTTAGTGAGATTAAAAATAAAAAAATACACAAATGCTCTGTACAAACATACTGAAATTCACCAAACAACATCTTTTCATTTTATTATTATAGACAGAATCCTGGATATTAAATTTAATAAATCTGGATGGGGTGAGCTACTTGGAGAAAATGGATTATTAAACTGGGAGGGCTTTTTGCCCCAGGATTAAATGAACACCTTTAATTGGTTTATGGGCTGGTGAGACGGTATATAAATGTTTGAGTTTTATTGTGTCTTTACACTGATGAAGGCTTAGAGAATTATAAGCCGAAACCGGTCTGTTACTATTGTATACTGATGTCTTGAATGATGTGAAACAATATTTTTTTTATGGCTTCCGCTATCTGCTGGTTGTTTTTTTGGAATGCATCACTAACATAACCCAGGTCTCGTTTGCTGCTCAGACGTGATTCTTCTTGGCCGTGGCTAAGTGAAAATTTTCAGTATCTTTGAATAGTTTGTTGGCTACAAATGACGTTTTTGGTAGTTTAGTGTGTTTTTTGCTATCCGTGTCTATTTTAGACTATTTGCTGCATCGTTTGCTGTCTGTACTGTTTGTACGTTGATTGGCCGTTCTTCTGTTGGCCTATTGTAACCCTGTATCGCTTCACTTGTGCTGCTTTTCTGTTCGCTTTTTCCTTTCCCCTTTGGCTAGGCCCATTGAAGTTAGAGGACGTAGTCCTCTGTTCTGTTTTTTGTTTCTTCCTGGGCTAGGCCCATTTAAATTAGAGGACCTAGTCCTCTGTTCTGTTTTTTGTTTCTTCCTGGGCTAGGCCCATTTAAATTAGAGGACCTAGTCCTCTGTTCTGTTTTTTGTTTCTTCCTGGGCTAGGCCTGTTTAAATTAGAGGACCTAGTCCTCTGCTTGCCTTTTTTGTCTGTACGGTGCTGTTCTATCTGTTTGAAAATAGTTGTTCTGCTTTGTTCTTAGTGGTTATTGCACTATGTCCAAAGATACCAAGGATCACAAGCCTTCAGGCTTCAAAAAGTGTATTAAATGTGCCCAGAAAATGCCCTTAATGGATGGGCACTATCTGTGTGTGTATTGTTTGGGGGCTGTTCACCTCCAAGAGTCTTGCCTGTTTTGTCATGCATTTAGTCCCTGTGTTTTTCAGGAGAGGAAGAACAAACTGTTTTTGAGGATGAATTGACATCTTCTTCCTCCAGCTCTAAATCTCCTTCCTCTTCCAAGAAAGACAAACCAAAAGCTACGAAAAGGCGGTCTCCTACCCATTCCAATTACCAAAGTGACTACATCCTCTCCGGCTCCACTGGTTTCGGTGCCGACAGAGGTTTCCATTGTGGATCATTCAGTTTCGGAGCCAATAATTGAGACTGCATCTCAGAGCCGGTCAGCTGAACTCCAACCCGTTTCCCAGACTCTTAGGTCACCTATATTCCAGTGATCTAGGTCCCCCGCTCTATCTTCCAGGTCCTCTAAGAGCCTTTCTGATGAGGATGTCGAGAGAGTGTTGTGTAGACTACTTCAGACTTTGGCGCTGGCAAATTTACTTTCGGCTCCGTCCCAGTCGGCTCCAGAGCCTAATATGCCCTCACACCCTGTCGATGTTCCTCCTCAGAGCCTCACTGAGCCATCAGAGCCAGATTCGTCGGTGCCTTGGGTTGTGGAAAGATCTGTTCCAGCTACCTCGGTTGGTCTCTCTGTTCCGATATCCGCTCTGACCCTTTGGCGCTGTCCGTGGGGTCTAAGGTCCTCAGTTCTCCAGTCGGGCCCGAGATGGATGCTTCGAATCAAACAACTTCAGTTCCGAGCCTACCGCTCGGTGCTTCGGTGTGGGTGAGCTTGGACCCCACATCTGCCTCGGAGCCCAACTCCTTGGTGCCAAGGACCGCGGAGGGCATCCTCGGAGCCAGGAGGATCGGCTTTCGAGGTGATTGAGTGTGCTGTCCAGGTCTTCAGTTTCAACCACAGGTACCAGCACTCTTCCCCCTAAAGCACCGGCTTCAGTCTCAGCTCCCTCTCTCTCCCAACACAGCAGAGACTCGCAGCCTCAGGAAACCTCCATGAGTGGTCCCCAGTCTTCCGAGGTCTCGACCCACCTAGGAAGAAAACTTGTAAGAGGAAACATGTTGACTCCCCTGATGAGTCTATTACATCAGACACTGACCTTGAGGAGTCAGAAGGGTCCCCCAAGTCGTCCTCTGATATCTCATTCACCGATATCCTTGAGATTCTGAAACAGAGAGGCGGCTGGCCCACCACATCCTCTTCTGATGAGGAGTCAGTGTACCTGAAGGCTTTCAGGTCTCAGCCCTCCGCCTATTTGGTGTCTCCACCTTTTTACGAACTACTGGATCTCGTGAGTCGAAAAGTGTGGGAATCTCCTTATTCTGTGGAACCGGTTCCAAGAAGACCAAATAAATTTTTGTCAGCACCCCAGGACAAGGACTTTCTTAAGGGCGTTTCAGTAGATAGCCACTAAAAAGGAACTTGCTGAAACTTCCTCCACTGTCCATCCACCGAACAAGGAGTCTCGACCAATGGATAGGTACGAGAAGCATGTCTTTTCTTCAGCAGCTTTTACACTTAAATCGCTAAACTACCTGTCTCATTTCACAAGGCTCTAGAGAGATCTCCTAAAAGAGCTGGGAGATGCTCTGCAGGATAACTTATCTGATGCAGTATCTCAGAAGGTTAACGCACAGATGTCTATCCTAAATTCTATTGTACTCCTCCATGAGGCTGATATCTTATGCAGCTGATGGAGTGAGTAGGGCAGTGGATTCAGGAGTCTCTCTTAGGAGACACTCCTGGATGCGTTTTTGTGTAACTTTACAGAGGCCTTTAAGTCTACGTTTACCAAGCCCCTTTTGTTGGATCCTCATTGTTTGGACCCAAGGTAAAGGACACACTCACCAGAAAGGAAAAAACCCTGTCTGCCATGGGAGTCAGTTTTTCAGTTCCTTCTAGACCCTATCCCAAAGGGCAAAAGGGCGGCAAAATGTGGTTCAAAAAGTTGCAGAAGCTTTTTCAGGACGCACAAGGTGTGATTCCTTCTCCAGAGGCAGAGGAGGAGGAACTTATGGTAGATGACGCCCTAGAGGCAGAGGAAGCCTGCAGAACCAGGGAGACCATAATTCTTTTTGTGGCCGTCCTTTCGTGGTCGTCCCTATCAGCGCTCCTGAAAGGAGGCCCGACTGCGTGTCTCTTGAGTCAGTCGGGGGTCGTATTTCTTTATACCCAGAAGCCTGGCACGATATCACTCAAGACAAGTGGGTATTAAAGATAATTACCAGTGGTTACCATATCCCCTTCTCTTCTCTACCCCCTCGGACCAGACGAATCCCATATGTGCCACCCAATCACAGGGAACCAGCAACTCTAGAAATCCAAAAGTTGCTCGTAAAGAGAGTCCTCCAGCCCGTCCCCGCAGACCAAGTAGGATTAGGGACTTACTCTAGACTCTTTTTGGTGGCAAAAAGAACAGGGGACTTGAGACCCATCTTGGATCTCAACAAATTGAACGAATCTATACAGAAGTCCAAGTTCCGAATGGTCACCTTACAGTCGATACTCCTGTTATTAGGGAAAGACATTTGGATGTGCTCCATAGACCTCCAAAGATGCATACTGCTGTATCAAAATGAACAGGGCATCAAGAAGTCACGCTTCCGGCTGGGAGCCAGTCATTATCAGTTTCGTGCCCTGCCCTTTGGACTCACCACAGCCCGCAGGGTGTTCACCAAATGAGTGGCAGTGGTTACAGCTCACTTGAGAAGTCAGGTATTCCAGGTGTTTCCTTACCTGGACGACTGGCTCCTGACTGCCACCACCAGGCATCTACTGTTACAGGCCATGGGCGTTACTATTTCAACTTGCCTGCAGTTGGGGATTACAGTAAATTGGCAAAAATCTGCATTATCGTCCTCTCAGCATGTCAATTTTTTTGACGCCGAAGTAAACACCGTCTCAATGAGGGCTTGCCTTCCTGTAAAAAGAATTCAGAACCTCTGGGAACAAGTTTTGAGCTTACTTCCTCTAAGGAAAGCGAAAGCAAAGATGGTGCTCAAGTTGTTGGGGACAATGGCTTTGACAGTAACATTAGTTCCATTAGCCAGCCTGCACATGAGGGTCCTGCAGTGGTTACTTTTTGCCCAATGGTCACTGCAGTATCTACCTCTTTCTCGACCCATCCTGATAACAGATTTGTGCAAACAGGATATGCTGGTGGACCCAGATCAGCAATCTAAACACAGGCAGACTGTTTGTGTTCCCCCCGTTGCCACTGTGATCACATATGCCTCCCAGATCAGATGGGGGGGCATTATCTAGGGAGAACAGTCCAAGGCACGTGGCAGGAACATGAGGCTCATTTACATATCAACATCGTGGAGTTGAGAGCAGTGCTTTTGGCGTTGCAAGCACTTCACAGCTTTCTCCTTCTAGGGACGATTGTGATCCACTCGGACAATATGTCAGTGGTATGGCATATAAACAAACAAGGTGGGACCAAATCTTACCCCCTATGCAGAGAAGCCCTTCGAGTGTGGGAGTGGGCAGTGTCTTCCCAGCTCTTTCTGGTCGCAACGCACATCCCGGGGAAATCCAATGTGGTAGCCGACAGGATCAGCAGGGCTATTCTGATGCCTCACGAGTGGTCTCTGAATACATACATTGCGGAACAAATTTTTCCAAAATGGGGTCAGCCTTGCTGCGATCTGTTTGCCACACTCTTTTACGATTGGCCCTCGGGACTTCTCAATGCTTTCCCATCATTCCCCCTCATATCGAAGGTAATTCAGAAAGCAGTATCCTTGGGAAGCAAAATGATCCTAATTCCTCCTTACTCGCCTCGACAGATTTGGTTCCCCTTTCTCAGAGCTTATCTAATGGACAAACCGTGGACTCTGGGCCCAGTGCCAGATTTGCTAATGCACATGTCAGGGGTGTTCCATCCCTCTCTCCACACCCTCAGTTTGACAGCTTGACTGCTCCAAGTCTATCCCTAGTCAGGCTTCATGATTTTTCTCCTGATGTTGTACACATTCTGACATTCTCTCACAAACCTTCTACCAGAAAGATTTACACCAGTAAATGGAAAAGATTCACCTTTTAGGCCCGTGAGAGAAACCTTGATCCGTACACAGCTCCCATTTCTGCCATTTTAGACTTCTTCCTTTCTCAGTTGTTACACCAAGGTTCAGCAGCTGCCACTATTAAAGTTCGACTGGCAACTATTTCCACTTTTCATTTGGCAACCTTATGGCTCATAGACTGTGTAGAGCTTTCCTTAAAGGGACCACCTTGTTAAGACCCCAAGTCATGGATCTGGTGGCGCCATGGGATTTGAACTTTGTTCTCCATAAACTTACGTCAAGTCCTTTCGAACCTTCAGCAACATGTGACCTTAAGTTATTATCTTGGAAAACTATATTTTTAGTGGCTATCACTTCTGCAAGAAGGGTCTCTGAACTGCAAGCTCTTTCCATTAAGCCCCCTTATTTGGTGTTTCACAAAGATAGGGTCTCCTTACGGACAAATCCTTTTATTTCTAAGGTTTCTTCTCAAGCCAGTATTAATCAGTCCATTGAATTGTCTGTTTTCTTCCCTAATTTTTCTAACAAGGAAGAGTACAAATTTCACCAACTAGATATGCATAGACAATTGTGTTTTTATCTGGACAGAACTAAAGATTTCAGAAGGTCAGATCAATTGTTTCCTTTTCAGATACTAGGAAGGACCTTCCAGTTTCTAAAGTTACATTATCTCACTGGATTTCCAGCTGCATTTCCTTTGTCTATTCATCCAGTGGCAAAGATCTTCCCTTCAAGGTGAAAGCTCATTCTGCCAGGTCTGTGTTTACCTCTGTAGCTTTTCAGGCTAAAATTCCAATAGACAACATTTGTGCTGCAGCAACATGGGCTTCACCTCATACATTCATTACTCATTACAAGTTGGACATGGCTTCCAGGAACAGGTCTTCCTTTGGTTCCACAGTACTCGGGAGCATTTTCCAATGAGCCACCCGAGATGAAGGTGCTAGGGACACTGTCCCAAGTGTAAGAATGAAGTTGAGATAGGACTACAGGACATAAAGAAGATATGTACCTACCATAACCTTCGATGTTTGTAGTCCATCTCGTCTTTCATTATTACGGACCCACCCTCCTGCCCCCTCCTTGACCTGGGGGTAGAGTTTCTCCTGCTTTTTTGGTTGTTAGTCTTTTCAACTTGGTTTGTTCTTTGTCTGTGTATGTTTCTCCTTGCAGCAAACAAGATCTGGGTTATGTTAGTGATGCATCATGGGATACCTCCTAGCCACGAGCCAACCAGAAGTTTTTGTGCTAGAGTATGGCCAAGTCGGAGCCGATGTTTGTCTCCAAACCAAAGTGTAAGAATGAAGGGTGAGATGGACTTCAAACATCGAACATTATGGTAGGTACATAACTTCTTTTTTTAAGAAATTAGATGAGAAATGCCTTTTAAAATTAGAAGTACCCAAGTTGACCTTCAGCAGTAGGATTTTGAAGAGGTTTATAACAAAGTAAATGTTAGTTTGAAAGGTGAGAATCAACATGGATTTCTCAGAAGGGAAAGTGTTAAAATTTAGATTATAGGAGGGTTTAATATGTATAGGAAGCTGTTAGGGAATGAATTTCAACCAGGAAAAGTAGTAAGTGGAGGTTGGGAGTTTACATTATTCAGTTTTTCTTTCTGATATTGCTGCGTAATTAAATATTCAAAGCAGAGATCAGTAGTACTGTGCAGGTAACCAAGAAGATGGAAGTTGGATTGTAATCATAAAGTGCATTATTAGACATTTTGTCACACGGGACTGCTGTGGAAAAGGCAAAATATTTACAGATTTCAGATGAATGGGTTGAGGGGGTTAGATTATACCAAAGCTGAAATGAGTGTGAGAGACATGACCAGGCACTTGCATGTATGATGAATACGTAAGGAAAACTCCACCCTCGCGTCCAGTTCAATTCAAGCATAAGGTTTCTTTACACACTCATGTTTTTTGGCATAGGAGTTTCTCTCTGTGTACTTGATGTATTACAGACACAGAAAGGGAAATCTTTTATTCTTATACTCGTACTGTCCACAGTCTTACACTAGTAGTTCACAGTGTGATGGACACTTAAATTTTGATCCACTGCATTTGTTTTAAAGAGAAATAATAATATTGCTCATAGATAACTTTTTTTGTAGGAGAGTGGTCTACTTGGAGTTTTTTTTTTCGATATGTGAGAGAGGTCTATCTGTTGGAGGTATTATTTTCTGTAACTGCAGTCTTGGGTGTAGTACAGATGGTAACTTCTAATTTGTCAAGCTCCAGTGACATCAATAAACAGAAGTGTGAAAATGAAATTCAGGAGGACATTTGTACTCCAGTTAAAAAAAAAAAAAATACAACTTACACATTTAAGGTTGTAACTGTTTTGTACTGGGCTGCATGGAGTTGTAAAATTGTTATACAAAATGCAGCACATTTTTTCAAAACATTAAGGATACTTTAAAAAAAAAAAAAAAAAACTTCCCACTGTAGCCATTCACCAGTAGAAGCAGCAGTTTTCACATCTGTCACAAGTTCATTTAAGTGTTGTTTACAATGTTAGCTTTGACATCTTTGGAAGTCTATGTGATGAACCCTTAGAAATATTTACAGTTCAGCTGCTTTATTTTATTGAAAATAGGTTAGTGCAACTCGGAGAACAGTTCAAATATGACAATTGGGGCAAAAAATTAAAAGTAAATTTTCAGAGGCTATGTAAGATGCTTTTGAGTTACACTACTGCCATTTTGTTTACATGGGAGTTAAACTCTTGTACTGGGTAGCGGTGCCTGTCTGCTAGATCAACTCTAGGATTCACATGCTGCTTGTAAGAGACTGAGCAAGCACGACTTGTTATAAGGAGGACTTGGAATAAGAGGATAAAGCAGTAAACAAGATCACATTAGAGGGTCTGGCTTCCTGATGACCATTGTGTGGTAAAATCAGTGATTTTGACACATTAATCTAGCTAGGATGCAAGAACACGATAAAAAAGAGTTCTTGGGTGGACTTTTCCTTTAAGAAGGCTTTATCTACTCACACGCAGGGTGAAAAAGAAAAGGGCTGGTGAGGTATGATTTGGCCATTTTGTGACTGTACAGAATACAGTGGGGAAAAATGCTTCTGAATTCCAGTGTGGAGTTTACCTTCATGAATGCTTGAACTATTCAAAATCAAGGTGAATAAAGAGAGGTGCTGGGGTATGAATGATTCACAGTATCAAGTGGTACATTTTGTGTAGGTAACTGCAGGGAGCGATGTTGGCCATGAAAATAGGAAGAAAAAATTTAATTTTTTTGTCCAGAAGGATACACCGATAGAAGTGTACATGTACTGCAAAGCTTTAAAGGCAAATTTCTGTAGGATCATAATGCTTAATGTATGCTTTTATTTATTTTTAGATGCCAGTAGCAGTTGGACCCTACGGACAGTCCCAGCCCAGCTGCTTTGACAGAGTGAAGATGGGTTTCATGATGGGGATGGCAGTTGGAATGGTAGCAGGAGCCTTTTTCGGCACATTCTCATGTCTCAGGTGCCTATAAAACAAGACTTCATAACCACTCTAGTAGTGAATAGTGGTGCATTCTACCCATTAGTTTAGAAATAAGGTAGTTAATGTTTTTGTACTGTTTAGCTTTCAAAATGCAGCTGGATTAGTGCCTGCAAAGTGTTTTGCCCCCCCCCTTTTTTTTTTTTTTAAGATGTTCTCATAGGTTCATAGGTTGGTACTAGGCTATCAGCCCTAGGGCCTGTACAAGCCTAGCCATAACAATTCCCTAGCTATTTCTTCCCACACTATTTACTTCCCTGGACCCCTGTCTAGCAGGGCGACTGACGTGATCCCCAGGGTGAATTTCCTTTCTCCCATCCAATCGTCAAGGTTCCTTTTGAAGAGGGCCAAAGAGGCACTCTGCTTGACATGTATGGGCAATCTATTCCAGAGTCTGGGGAGTCTCTGGGTCAGGAAGTTATCCCTCCAACATGTTTTGTTTATTGTGATGGCAAGGTTTAGATCCCTGGAGCGTGTGGCTCTGAGGGATTGGGATTCCTTTAAGGGTAGCATGTCCAACAGCTCTGGGTTTGACATGGCCTTCTATGTTAAGCAATGATCGCCTCTGAGTAGACGATATGCGACAGAGTATAGCTGGAGTTTTTTAAGGCGGTCAGCGTAGGGCATCTGCTTTAGGCCTGTGATTCTTTTAGTGAGGTATTTCTGCGGCCTTTCCAGGTGTTGCAGATGTCTTGAGAGGTACATACCAAATGGGGCGTTGTATTCTATAATGGGTCTAATGAGGGATGAGTGCAGTGGGACAATGACCTCCTTTTTTCTGGATAAAAAGCCATTAGTGATGAGGTGTGCCACATAGAAGGATTTCCTGACTGTTGTGGTGATGTGGTTATCGAAGGTGAGACCACTGTCCACCTGTGTCCCTAAGTCTCTTATCACACTTTCGGTGTTTAGTGTACTGCCACCTATATGGTAATTCACGGATACATGTTTTTTCCCAAACGGGATAACTATACATTTCTTGGCATTGAGCTTGTGCCCATGGCTCTGGCACCAAGCATCTGTTTCTGTAAGGCCCTTTTGTAGTGTATCCACATCATTTGGGGATTCAATAATGGCTCCCAGTTTGCAGTCATCTGCGAACTTTGTTAGCCAGAGTCCCTTAGTATTGGCCTGTACTTCAGAGAAGTAGATGCCAAACAAGAGCGGTCCCAGGACTGAACCCTGAGGTACTCCACTTGTCACTTGTCTGGAACTGGATTTGGAGTCTGCTACTTTTACAGTGTGGGTTCTATCAGTAAGCCAGTTAACCCATTGGGTGACGTAGAAATTAATGCCCAGCTTAGTAAGTTTATCTATGATTCCAGAGTGGGGGATGGTGTCAAAGGCCTTGGCAAGGTCTAGATAGGCTGTGTGGACCACCTTACCCTTGTCCATGGCTCTGGAGACTGATTTGAAGAAGTCAGTTAGGTTCAGTAGACAGGATCGGCTCTTCACGAACCCACACTGGATGGGGTCCAGTGTTTGAAGGTTGCCAATGTCTTTGTTTATAAGTTCCATGATAATACGCTCCATGGCCTTGCAGATGAGGCTCATCAGACTGATGGGACGGTAGTTTCCGGGATCCAAGGTAGATCCCCCCCTTATGGAGTGGGATAACTGCAGCTGTGCGCCACTCAGTGGGCACGAAACCTGAGGTGAGGCTATGATTAAACATGACACTTAGGTGAGGTGCCAGTTCATATTTTAGTTCATGTAGTACACAGCCCAGGATGTCATCTGGTCCCATGGATGCTGTATTCTTAGCTTTGGAGAGTGCGTTTTTTGCTTGTGTGGCCGTTATTGCCGGAATTTGGCAGTCTTCCGGTATTGAGATGGGTCATTTAGGGGGTG
Organism: Protopterus annectens; assembly: GCF_019279795.1. Classification (NCBI taxonomy): domain Eukaryota; kingdom Metazoa; phylum Chordata; order Ceratodontiformes; family Protopteridae; genus Protopterus; species Protopterus annectens. The sequence goes on from NC_056737.1 coordinate 226,518,249, forward strand.
AGAGGGAGGTGAAGTTGGCACTGAATCGATCTGCCAGGATATTGGCAATATCCTTGGGATCAGTATATTTAATGCCATTCTGTTTTAGCTCAGAGCAGGTCTGAGCATTGCCATTTAGATTCTTGAAATAGTTATAGAATGCCTTGTGGTTGTCTTTGGAATCTTTGGCAATTTTATTTTCGAAACTAGTTTTGGAGGATTTTATGAAACATGATTTCTTTTCACTCTCTGTAAGCTGAAATTAAGTAGCAGAGTGCTTTTAAATTTAGAACAGGTTCACAAACTTTGTAGCAATTAAGGCACTTGCGTGGATCTTCCAGCTCAGGGGGACAGGAGTAGAGCTGGTCACACTAACTACTTGCTTTTTCTCATCTCCGCACATTCCCTTATGCGGATGAAATGAATGGAAAGAGATGGATGCTAACAGGCCTTACCAAAAAATTCCACTGGGCTGAGTGCAGACGCAGAAAATATGGTTAGACACAGACACATTTTAATATAAACTGATGTACAGAATTCTGTGGGACTGAGAATAGGCCAGCTTTATGTGCATCTTCTCACTGCTGCCATTCCTGAGGAAAACCACTCGGTTCAGTTGACCTGTTGAGCCACAATACAGTAAATACCAGATGATTTATGTCTGGAAGTGTTCCTCCACTGCTGGTAAAAAAAAAATTGAGTCTCTTAATTATGCATAATGTAACCCAGGTCCAACAGGCACTGGGCTACGTTCCCATTTGGGGTGTGGAGATGTCATGCTTATTACTCCAGATTGACTCAAACATCTGCTGGTTAGCATGCTTCAGTGTGGGAAGAAAGTGACCACCTTAGTACTGCAGGATGTGGTAATGGTTCTATATTAATTTTCTGTCCTACCACCACCTTTTTTTTTGACTGCTTAAAGCAAGGTAACTGAAAAATGAACAGAATGTAAAGGAGATGCAGAAAAAGGAACAGATGTATGCAAAATGAAAGTGAGAAATTCTCATCACCAGCTGAAATGACAGCATTCTATGTTGATATTTAATCTCTGTTATAGTAAGAACATATGTCTTGTAAAGGACAGTCTGGCACCTAAAAATTTTCAGAAGGAAGCAGTGACTGATAAAAGTACTTTTTAACCCTGAGGGGAGCACAGGCACATGCTGACTAGACAGACAAATTGAGCCAGAATTCTTATGCAGTTGCAAATCTAGTGTGAAGCAAGGTTCATCACAACCAAATATTATAAATGTGTGTAGTTCTTACAACTGATGCAAAGAAAAGCCACATTCCAGTAGAAATGTATACATAATTCAAAAGGAAGTAAACAAAATTGTCCAAATAACTCGACAATGTTGAAGGAGGCTTCAGAACTGGTAAGACACAGAATTAGAATAGTCTTCTCCCACCAGGAGAAGATAATACCAAAAGACTACACTAATGTACTGCTACAGAACAAAGTTCCTATTTTTAACTGTATGGTACATGTTACAGTTACAAGGCTTCTAATAGTAAACCAAAAATGGCATAGTTCTAAAGTTGTAGAGTAGGTTCAAATGGAGCCCACACCAGATCTTAGAGAAGTAAATGTGCATTAAGGGGCAACATTGTTTTGCGAAACAAAAAGCTGCATATTTTGAATTGTAAAAAGGAATATAATTCAATGGTGGTAGCTTGAAAAAGGGGCAGATAGATTTGTTAGTCATTAACACAAGGATGCATATATATGCAAGACTCTATTTCTGGCACTTAATGCAAATTGAAGGCTTTTTAACTGTGGATAATGTTGAAAGTAGTTAAACAGTTTGTGCCTTTTATTTATCTACACAACTTTTTATTAAGGAGTAAGACTGACTGACATAGATCTCCTTCCCTATTTTGTCCATCATGCTACAACCTCGGTTTTGTCGTTGAGAGTAATTGGATGGGTATTTATAAATTCACCCCAGGTGTAACTGGCAGTTGCCTATCTTAAGAAGGGAGAGTCACTCTGAGATGATACTGGCAAAGCATAACGGTTGCAAGACATCAGTAACCTTGAACTTCATATAACAAAACACACTAGACTATACCCAAGTACCAGCCAGCATACTGTGCTAGAACATCAGATCACTGACTCACCGATATCTACTCCATCACTCCGCACACACTTTTTTTTTTTAAGCTAAAACAGTCCCTTACCTTTCATGTACAGTGAAGCAAACCTTTTTTTGTGGGGGGGATGGGATCCGCCAGCAAGCAGCCAGCCCGTAAACGTGGCAGAGAACACTTGTCATTTGTTGAAAGTCTTATGTACTTAAGGTACACTGCTGCTTGTACTAACAGTTAAACTCTTTCTTTTCAGATTTGGAATGAGAGGTCGTGAGCTGATTGGAGGAGTTGGAAAAACAATGTTGCAGAGTGGAGGTACATTTGGCACGTTCATGGCCATTGGAATGGGAATACGATGTTGAAGCACATTCTTTTCTTTTAATAAAATTTTACTATTCCATTCTACCTAAAATAAAATTTATGTAAATAACTGAACATGAAATAAAACTTGTACATATGTATAGAAGCTTTGGCTGGTTTGCTTCATTCAAAACTGAGCTGTACATTTTTACAAGAAAAGTATGAAATAATGGGAAGTCTGCTCCGCTTTTCTTTATGCTACGGAATGTAAAACGCACACTTTCTATGAAATCTTGTTCATACACTTCTTGATTAGTTTCTTTTAAGTCCAGAAATGACATCAGTTTTAACTTCACTGTAAGATGAGCAATGGTCTTAACCAGCCTCAGTCATTGCTTCCTCTCATTAATATTTTTGGGATCTTAAAAACCGTGGCTCCCAGTCATTTCTAGATTACAAGTATGAATATTGTTACTACAGGCACATTTGAATAACAGTGCTTCTGCACTTTTCCTTATAGCCAAGATACTTGCTCTGCTGCTGTTTTGTCACCAGTTAAACAAGACTTTGGGATGCATGTGTTTATAGGCAGGTAATTTCATCAATTACATTTCCTTGTGGGAACATTTCCTAAAATGTGTCCCATTCTAAACCAAAATAGCTTTTAGAAACTAAATTATGTGAGTTTATGCCCTACAGTCATGCGAGATATAATGAGATGACTGAACTTCACAGTATTAGGTTAAACAAATGTCTCGTGGCAAAGGATGGTAAGGTTTTTTTAGAAGCGATGATGAAATACACCACAGGTATTACAAGTAGCTGCAGACAATGTATGCAAGCTCTTATAATAAGATGTACTGAGTTTGCATTAACTGAATTAGAAGACGGAACACAGGCTCTCAAAATGAAGAATAGAGAAATGAATCTTGATAAGCAACTACTACAAAGAAGTTAGAGTAGTTTACTTCAACTCCTAATAATTCCAGTCTAGAACAGAAACAAGGAATGTGGGTTTTAAAAAAAAAAAAAAAGAGAGAGCAGCTGTCACCCTTTGCTCTCCTGAAAATATGACTTGCTGCAAACTGAAGGCTAATCCAATCTCCTTTTGATGTAGACAATACTGAGAAGTCAAGACTTGTTAGCATGTTTGTAGTGACATACAGTCTGCAATGAGGTTTTCTGGCTAACCATTCTAGTGCCCTGGTGACAGAAAACTGATTTAACAAGTCTGAATATCATCCTGTAGCAGAACCACACCCAAGAGTTGGCTAAAAGAAGCAAACATTGTACAAGGAGTATTGAGACCACCATGAATATAAGGACTGTTCATTGTTCTGGAGAATGCGCTGCCTTTTTGGTAGAATACTTAAAGTGTACTGTGACATTTAAGATTGCATTGTGGCATACAATCAAGTGCAGCAATGCATCTTACACTGGTTATTTTGAATTTAGTTGGACCCTGAGTGTACCTAAGGGTAAGAGACTGATGATTGGAGCAGATTTCAGTGGGCATGTTGGTGAAGGGAAGAGAGGGGATGAGGAAGTGATTGGCAGGTATTGTGGTGAGGAGAGGAATGCAGAAGGTCAGATGGTAGTAGATTTGGCAAAAAGAATGGACATGGCTGTGGTGAATAAATTTTTTTTTTAACATTCGTTAACCAGGAAAGTTGGACTTGGAATGAAGCCAGTTTTCAGCGGAGGCCCAGGGAGAAATGCTCCAGACGCATGTCTTTGTTATGTGGGAGGAAACCGGAGCACCCAGAAGAAACCCACACGAATGCAAGGAGGACATGCAGACTCCACACAGAAGGCACCCCAGCCGGGAATCGAACCAGAGAACCTCTTGCTGTGAAGCGACAATGTTACCACTGCACCACTGCGCTGTCCATTTTAAGAAGAGCTAACTACATAGGATCATAGGAAGTTACTAGGCTATTGGCTATAAGGTCCTTACAAGTCTAGCCAAGAATTTAGCCCATGTTTCAACAAGTCAGCACCTAATGCCCCTGTCCAGCAGAAAAACAGGTGAAATCCCAGGGGTGTGTTTTTTTGTTCCCCATCCAGTTATCCAGGTTGCGCTTAAAAAGGGATAATGAGGTACTCCGCTTGACATGGAGAGGGAGTATATTCCACAGAAGGGGGAGTTTCTGGGACACAAATCTGTCCCATCAAGTCTTATTGATGTCACAGACCAGGCTGAGGTCACGCATGCAGGTTACTTGGGTGGAGCTCAGCTTGCAGATATGCCGAAGTCCCATCAAGGCGGTGTCCGAGATTGCTTTGTATGCCAGACAGAGGTCACCTCTGAGGAAATCTATATGAGACTGACTAGAGCAACAGAGCTTTTAGCCTATCTGTGTAGGGTAGCTGTTTGAGGCCCTGGATTCTCCTGGTGAAGAACCTCTGTGGTCTCTCCAGCTGCTGCGTGTGTTTTTTGAGGTACATGCCAAAAGGGGCATTTGCACTCAATAATTGGTCTTACAAGGGAAGAATACAGGGATGTTATGACCTTCTCCCAGGATGAGATACCCTTCCCTTTGAGGTGGGCCATGTAGAAAGCTTTTCCATACAGTGGAGGCAATATGGTGGTCAGAAGTCAGGTTATCAATCTAGGTGCCCAAGTCCCCTTCCTACTGATTATCACATTATTAATAAGGTCCTAATCACACAATTTGTGAGGACGTCACTCTTCCCCAAAGGGGATGATGCATTTTTTGGAATTCAGTTTGAGGCCATGTTTCTGGCACCAGTCATTTGTTTGGGTGAGTTATTTTATACTCACTAAAGGCAAAGCTTTGTTTAGCTAAAGTAAAAAAAAAAAATTCTGGCAGTTTACTACTTTTCAGTCACTGTTTCACAGCAGCTTAATATATTACTGTGAAAAGGTGTACTTATTTTTACTGGGTAGTACATGTACATTAACATCCTGTTGGAGAACGTTTGATCTGAAGTAGTTACTTCATTTGATCTGCAATCTGTGGGTGTCTGATCCGACCTCGGATCCGATCCGGCAGCTTTCCAAGCTCCAAGATCCGAGCTCCTCCCCCTACCCATAATCCCCTAGTACCAACCACATTACCTCAGATCGTTTTTTGCCGCGGCTAAAGAAACTTCCTTGTGAAGAGCTCCTGGCTGGGTGAGATCATTGCTGGTTTTTAAACCAATTTTTCTCTCAAAGTTTTTTCGTGTGTGTGTTAGTTTCCCTTTTCTGCTTCTTCTACTAGTTTTTTGGGTAACTTTGTTAAATTTATAACTAATCTATCTTCACTCCCCTCCCCCGCCTAGTGTTTGGGTGTGTGTGTGAAAGATGTCAGAAGGGCCTAAGGCCATTTTCTCTAAATGTACTGAGTGTGGCCACAAGCTTTCTCCAGCTGATGGCCACACTCAGTGCTTGTGCCTGGGGCAGCCCATTTGTCAGAGGCCTGCCAAATCTGTGCGGCCTTTAACCCCCGGGCACTCCGGGATAGGAAGAACAAGCTGATCCTGGCGGGAAAGCTCCCCCAGGAGTCGGCTTCTTCCTCTCCCGTTCGGACTCCAGCTGCTTCAGCAGCTTCGGCACCATCTATCCCCTTAGCTCTACCCGGGACTCAACCTCCCTCATCGGGTTTGAGCTCTGGGGAAACTAGTGCCTCTTCCCTCAGAGAGAAGAGGCACAAGGATAAGGATGGACATAAGTCCCATAAAAGGCGGGCCGAATTTCATCCTTCGGCTCCGCCAGTAAAACTATTAAAATCTCCCTCGAGGGTCTCAGGATCCCCCTCCTCTCGGCGCCATTCGCCCTGTTTTTTCGCCGGAGGAGGAGGATAGGTCTCCCTCGAGATCTTCGAGGCGGCCCTCCCGGCCTGCCTCTACTACTTCATCTAGGTCGACCCGAAGCATCTCCGAAGCGGATATGGATCGGATGATGCGTCGGTTCTTACAGACCCAAATGCAGATGGGGATGCTCCTGCCTCCCCCCCCCCCCTCTGGGGGAGAGTTCAGCCCCCATATTTGCCCCGATCACTCCTTCTCCAACTTGTTTTTGGGTCTCGGAGTCATCGGATCCAGGCCCTTTCGGACCCGGGGAACTGTCGGTGCCGATAGCGGTTGTCTCTTCGCCGACTATACCTTCGAGCTTGTCGGACCCGAGCTCTCGGGGCCGAGGGCTGAGCGTCTGATCCGAGAGAGTTGCTGTGTCTTCGGCGCTGTTGGCGTTGGAGCACACCTCTGCCTCGGCGCCGACTGCATCGGCTCCGACCCCGATCCCTTCCTCGGATCCGAGGAGATTGCTTTCAGAGGCTGGTGAGAGTAGCTCTCCTTCGGCTTTTGAGGTAGTGGAGAGGGTACTGTCGAGGTCCTCCAGATCCCCGACCCGGGCTTCGGATCCAACCGTACCCCCACTGTATGAGGGTCTGTCTTCCATCATCCGTCCATCTGGACAGCCTGCCCAAGCCCTCCAGCTAGTTCCCGTGGAGGAACAACAACCCGTGGACGATCCCTCTTCGGACAGTCCCACCGAGGAGGTCCCTCGAAAACATCGGTGCAAAAGGAGGCACCTGGACTCCCCCGAGTCCATTACCACAGACACGGACTTAGATGATATGGAGGGTTCCCCAAGGTCACCCCCTGAAGATGTCTCCTTTGGAGACATCATGGAAATGTTGTGTATTAGAGGAGGGGGGTGGTCAGCCCAAAAGCCTTCCCTTGATGAGTCCATGTTCCTGGAGGCCTTTGAGGCAGGCCCATCTACCTCCTGGGTGTCCCCTCTGGCCGACCCCCTGGTGGACTTAATTACCACCAGGGCTTGGAAGGAGCCCGACACCGTGGAGCCAATTCCAAGGCGCCCCGATAAAGTCCTCAGCCCACCCACAGATAGACTGTCTTGGGCCAAAGGAACCCTCGTTGATGCTATGTTGGTGGCGGCGGCCACCAAGAAAGAACTTGCACAGGAGAGTTCTTCGGTTCACCCGCCGGATAAGGAATCTCGAGCGCTTGACCGGATTGGGAAGCAGATGTTTGCTTCAGTGACCTTTTCCATAAGGGCGCTGAACTATATGGCACATACTATTAGGCTACAGCGAGACTTGATTAAGGAATACGCTGTAGCCCCCCCCAGAGTCCATGTCGGTCCCAGACAAAAAGGTTTTTGAGACTCGAATGGCCACTCTAAAATCCATCTCAAATACTTCTATGCGGCTTCTCTCCCATGCAACAGAGGGAGCCGCTAGAGCTAGCGGAGCCGGGGTCATCTTGCGGCGTCTCTCCTGGCTCCGTCTGTGCGACTTCACGGACCCCTTCAAGGCGTCCTTTGCGAATGCCCCTTTTGACGGTTCTGCCTTGTTTGGGAAAACTGTTCGCGATGCGCTGGTCCAAAGCGAAAAGGACGGGAAGATGCTGTCTGCCGTCGGAGTCCGCTTCTCTAATCCCCAAAGATCCTTCTCCAGGAATCAGAGGGGACAAAAGAAGCTGTGGTTCTGTAAGTCTCAGCAATCTCATCCTGCTGCGGACCACTTGTCCTCCAGAGGCAGAGGAGGACAAGGTGGACGCCGGCCCAGAGGCAGAGGGGGGCCGTGTAATTTCGGGTCTAGAGAACCTTTCTTGGACAGACCCACGCAACAGCCCTGAGGGCTTGCCCGACTGTCCCTCTCTGGAGGCAGTCTGGGGGCGATTGTCGGAGCACCTGTCAAACTGGGAGTCCCTTACAACAGATCGATGGGTGCTCCGGATCATATCCAGAGGTTACACCATTCCATTCATAAACCTTCCCCCCAAATCCAGACACCTCCCCGATGTCCCACCTGATCAGAGGAAGGCAGTGGCTTTGGAAATTTCAAAGCTGCTAAGAAAAAGAGCCATCCAGCCCGTCCCCCCAGACCAGTCCAGATTGGGTTATTACTCCAGGTTCTTTTTGGTGCCAAAGAAAACGGGGGACCTCGGACCCATCTTAGACTTTTCCACCCTGAACCTGTTCATACCCAAGGAAAAGTTCTGGATGGTCACTCTCCAATCTATTCTCCCCCTGCTGCGGGAGAATGACTGGATGTGCTCGCTAGACCTCAAGGATGCGTATTACCACATATTAATGGACAAACGATCCAGGATGTTTCTCCGCTTCCGGCTCTGAGCCAGTCATTATCAATTCAGGGTTCTTCCATTCGGCCTCACCTCAGCCCCCAGAGTGTTCACCAAGGTCATGGCAGTGGTTGCAGCCCACCTGAGACTCCAGGGCATTCAGGTCTTCCCTTACCTAGACGACTGGCTCCTCACCGCGACCAACAAGCATCAGCTCTGTGTGGCGAGAGATTATGCTCTGTCTCTGGCCCACAACCTAGGCATCTCAGTAAACGACCAAAAATCCTGCCTGTGCCCCACTCAAGCCCTAGAATTCATAGGGGCCAGGTTAGATACACAAATCTCCAAAGTTGTTCTAACGTCAGTCAGGCTGAACAGCTTGTCATTCCAGGTGTTAGTCCTTCTTCGGGGCCCTGCTCCTCCAGCGGAGTTAGTCCTGAGGGCACTGGGGTCTATGTCAGCAGCGATCGGTCTCTCTCTTCATGCTCGTCTGCGAATGCGCATATTACAATGGACCCTTCAAGTCAAATGGTCCCTGTCAATCCACCCATTATGCATGCTAATTCCCCTGAACAGGGTGTGCAGAGACTCCCTTCTGTAGTGGTTACAGGCGCAGGAACTCAGAGAAGGGAGACCCTTTGTAATTCCTCCGGCCAAAGCCACGTTGACCATGGACGCTTCTTGCCTCGGGTGGGGGGGCATTGTTCAGGCAGATCCGTTCAAGGCACGTGGACTCCCCTAGAGACCGCATTACATATCAACATCCTAGAGATGAGGGCGGTGCTTTTAGCGTTGCAAGCTCTCCACGACCTTCTTCCCATAGGGATTATTGCAATCCAGACGGACAACATGTCGGTAGTCTGGTATATAAACAAACAAGGAGGGACCAGATCTTATCCCCTGTGTCGAGAAGCCATGAAAGTGTGGGAATGGGCGATTTCCACCAACCGCTTTCTGATAGCAACGCACATTCCGGGGCGGTCCATCATATTAGCGGACAAGCTAAGTCGAGTGTTCCTCACTCCATACGAGTGGTCTCTGAATCCATCTGTTGCGAAGCAGATCTTCCACAAATGGGGTCAGCCTCGCTGCGACCTTTTTGCTTCTCCTTTAAACGCAAAATACAGCGAGTACTTCGCGATAGTTCCCCCCAGAGACGCTCTAGTCCATGCTTGGCCTCCCGGACTCCTTTATGCTTATCCCCCCCTCCCACTTATGATGAAATTCATCCAGAAAGCCTGTCGGTTGGGGAGCAGAGTTATCCTCATAGCCCCATTCTGGCCTCGACAGATCTGGTTCCCCTTTCTGCGGTCTCAATGTGTGGCTCCCCCATGGATTCTGGATCCCAGTCCAGACCTAATCCCGCACCCAGCGAGATGCCATACCCCAAACCTGGTCAATCTCAAACTTGCTGCTTGGTTGATCCAGTTCCATTAATGGCTAGGACTCCTGGTATCTCATCCCTCATTAAGGCCATTCTGGTGGCGGCTCATAAACCATCTACCAGGAAACTTTACAACAGTAAATGGAAACGTTTTTCCATCTGGGCCAAAGATAAAGAATTGGACCCTTTTACTGTCCCTATTCAGACTATTCTGGACTTCCTTTCTCTGCTTTTTAGACTGGGAGCAAGTGCCTCCACAGTCAAGGTGCAGTTGGCGGCCATCTCCCATTTTCATGTGGGGGACGGCATAGGCTCCTTAGCATCTACTAAGTTGTGCAAAACCTTCTTAAGAGGCGTTTTTCTTTTGAAACCACCTGTCAAGACTGTGGTTCCCCTGTGGGATCTCACTCTGGTCTTACAAGCCTTAACGAGACCACCTTTTGAGCCGGCGGCCTCTATTCCGTTAAAGTTCTTGTCTTGGAAAACTGCTTTCTTAGTGGCTATTACTTCGGCCAAGAGAGTTTCAGAATTACAAGCTCTGTGTATTAAACCCCCGTACCTGATTTTTCACAAAGATAGTGTCCCTCAGGACTAACCCGTCTTTCTTGCCTAAGGTGGCTACAGAATCAAACATTAATCAATCAATAAATCTTCCTGTATTTTTCCCAAATTTTCACAACAAAGGAGAATATACGTTGCACAAATTGGATGTACACAGACAACTGCGTTTTTACTTGCACAGGACTAAAGAGTTTTGCAAGTCGGACCAGTTGTTTGTTTCTTATGCAAAATCAGCCATGGGCAAGGCAATTGCTAAAGTGACTGTAGCAAATTGGATCTGTCAGTGCATTATGCTGGGATACACCTCATCTGGGAAGCCAGCTCCGGTTGGCGTCCGTGCTCATTCCACAAGATCTGTAGCTACCTCAACGGCCTTTTGGTCTAGGGTTCCAGTAGACGATATTTGTTCAGCAGCTACCTGGTCCTCATCTCATACCTTCATTTCTCATTACAAACTGGATATCATTTCCAGAAGTAGGGCTTCTTTTGGCTCTGTGGTGCTTCGGAATATCCTTCCGTAAGGACCACCCAGGTTCTATAGGTTAGCTGGGGACTCTGTCCCACAGGTTGCAGATCAAATGAAGTAACTACTTCAGATATAGAAGTTATGTACTCACCATAACGTTCCATCTGAGTAGATACTTCATTTGTCTGCAACCGACCCCCCCTGCCATCCCCCGAACCTCGGGAAAATTCTCTGTTCATTTGGAGTTGGTTTCTGTCTCGAGTTGGTGAGGCAAAAAAAATGATCTGAGGTAATGTGATTGGTACTAGGGGATTATGGGTAGGGGGAGGAGCTAGGAGCTCGGATCTTGGAGCTTGGAAAGCTGCCGGATCGGATCCGAGGTCGGATCCGACACCCACAGGTTGCAGACAAATGAAGTATCTACTCAGATGGAACGTTATGGTGAGTACATAACTTCTATTTCTCCAATTCGGGTAAAAATCTACATTTTGACTACAGTCTAACATGAAAGAAAACCCTGCATCAGCCAATGCTTGAGGACCACTGTGGAAAGACTAAGTGCTTTGTACACAACTGTATTCATTTCCAAATAGCCATGTAGGGAACCTGTTCCTCTCTGGTATCTAAGTTTTGTCTGAGAATTTCTTCACTTTGGGCTACTACTGACATGTTCAGAGACTGCCTGAGAAGATACTTTTATTGGTAACATTAACATCACAGGAATGTTTGAAATGCAAGCTTTTTCTTCCCACCAGCCTTAAAAAAAAAAAAAAAAAAAAAAAAAAAAAAATTCATCCACAACTCTACAGTTAGGAAGTATTCTAAGTCAAACTACATCTTAAGTGATAACTTGTCAAAATTCAAGGGTCCCTCTAACCCTGAGACTACTGCTACCTATGCAGAATTATTCACAGAAACCCTATACAAACATGTAAATGGCTGAATAGAGACTGCTGTAACCTACCCAGATGTAAGCCCAAAACAAACCCCACTGGAGGAATCCTTACCTCAGGAGATTAGGTTAATTTCTTCTTTTCGGCTTTTACCAGTTAGGGTAGCCACAGTGGAACTCCGGTCCGCTAATGATTGGCAATAGACTTTTTACAGGTGCTGAGGTGCCAGCTCGATGCCCAACCTTCAGTGAAGGCATGCCCATTTTACACGTCTTTCAAACGCCACTTGGTCACGGGGAGGACATGCAGACTCCACAAACAAGGCGCTCCAGCCGAGAATTGAACGGGAGAACCTCTTGCTGTGAGGCAACAACGCTACCGCAGATTAGGTACAGTTCGGCTTTAAGGGCAGATCTTGCCTCTTAAACCTGGTCAATTTCTTTGAAACAGTCACCAAGGCCATTGACAAGGGGAAGGTGGTCCACACAGCCTACCTGGACCTCGCAAAAGCCTTCGATACAATACCCCACTCGGGCATTATAGATAAGCTCACCAGCTTAAATATAAACCCCTATGTCACTAGATGGGTTGCAAACTGGCTCAAGGACAGAACCCACATGGTTAGAATAGCTGGAGCCATGTCAGACTCCAAACCAGTTACAAGTGGCGTCCCACAAGGCTCAGTCTTGGGACCTCTCTTGTTCGGTATATATTTCTCAGAGGTACAGCCAACATGGAAGGACTGTGGCTGACCAAGTTCGCAGATGACTGCAAACTGGGCACCATAATAGACTCTCCAGCTGACACAAGCATCCTCCAAAAGGGCCTCATCGAAACAGACAACTGGTGCCAGAGCCATGGCCTCAAGCTAAACGCCAAAAAGTGTATAGTCATCCCCTTTGGCAAAAACAAACTGCCCACAAATTACCACATAGGTGGTAATCCATTAAGTACAGAAGAAGTAATTAGGGACCTAGGGACCCAAGTTGATAGCAATCTCTCATTTGACAACCACGTGACCAAAGTGGTTAGAAAAAACATTTTATATAGCCCACCTAATCATGAAGGGATTCACATCTAGATCAGGGGAGGTCATCGTGCCTCTTTACTCATCCCTCATCAGGCCCATAATTGAGTACAATGCCCCTTTTGGGATGTACCTTACCAGACACCTGCAGCAACTGGAAAGACCCCAAAAGTACCTCACCAAGAGGATCAAGGGGCTCAAACAGATGCCGTATGCTGCCCAGTTAAAGAAACTCCAGCTCTACTCAGTGGCATACCGCCTGCTCAGAGGCGATCTGTGCCTGACTTATAAAGCCATGTCCAACCCGGAATTAATGGACATGCTGCACCTCAGAAAATCCAAATCCCATCGAGCTATGCGCTCGAGGGACTTAAACCTCAGCACTGAAATAAATAGGACATGCTGGAGGGACAGATTCATAACCCAGAGGCTCCCTTCACTCTGGAATAAAATCCCAGTCCAGGTTAGGCAGAGTCCCTCATTGACACTCTTCAAGAGGAATCTTGAGTGGATGGGAGATCGTAGGTTTACCCCGGGTATCACTTCTGTCACTGTTAGACAGAAGCGCAGTATACTAACCTCGAAAAAGGGCATAGCAAAATTAATTTAAAATGGGTGGCGAAAGCCATACACACTCTGGCTAGGCTTATAAATGCCCTAGGGCAGATAGCCTAGTATGAACCTATGAACAAAAAGAATAAGCCATGGCCAAAATCAGAAAGAGCAACTCCCACAATGAAAAGAGCCCTCTCATTCAACTAAACAAGAAACTAAGAGGTCTAATCAAGTATAACAAGGCCAACTATGAGGTCAGGATAGCCTCTTCACGCTAAGGACAATCACTAGGCCTTCTTCAGTTCTGTTTGGAACTTTACAGGTAACAGACAGCAGTGTGCTGAACTGGTGGTTATGGCACCACTTCCAGTGATCAGGGAGATGCATCAAATCTACTGGTTGATAAATTCAGCTCTGACTTCACCTGTCAATTCCCTACTCGGCTACCACCTGGGAAATCCTTTCTAGCATAATAGCATAATCCCCCCCACCCAACTATTAACAAGGATCAGGTTCTGGTGGCACTCGCTAAGGCCAAAGCACTGCTTCAATGGACCCTAACAATGCCCCTGGTTGCCTCCTGACTATTCTAAAATACGACCTGTCAGGACCAGGTAAGGCACTCCCAACTACAGTCGCTAAACAAGTTATGTACCAAGCAAATGAAGGACTGCAATAGTTGTCCCTCATCATAACTGCAGACCATGAACTGATCCCGGGAAATACAGACCCGTCAGTCTGACAAATGTAATATGCAAAGCCATGGAACAAATTATGTAAATTAACAAGGATGGTGGCAACCTACCGACACCGGACCCATTCTAGTTTGGTTTTGTTAAGAAAAGGTTGTGCCTACTTAACCTGGTTGATTTATTCAAGAAGGTCACAAAAAGCAATAGATGAGGATAAAACACTGCATACCATGACCTGGCCAAGGCATTTGATGAAGTACCCAACTCAAACCTTGTTGACAAACTCCGAACCAGGCATAAATCCCTAAATAACTTTCTAGATTGCTGGGTGGCTCACAGATAGGACCCAAGAAGTCAGGATTGGTGGGATCACTTTCACCAAGAGACCAGTCACTAGCAGAGTACCTCAGGGCTCTGTGCTGGGCCCGCTCCTGTTTGACATCTAATTCTCAGAAGTCAAGGCTAATGTCAAAGGCCTTTGGCTCACCAAGTTTACAAATTGTAAATTGGGAACCATCTGATTTCCTCCATGACACCAACATCTTGCAAGATGGTCTATTACCGACAAATGACTGGTACCGAAGCCATGTTTTAAAACTCAACGCCAAAAAATGCACTGTAATTCCCTTTGGGAATTGGTCCACCCAAGTTAATTACTGCATTAATAAAACACCCCTAAGAGTCAACCCTGTACTTGCAGATCTGGGAACATATGTAGACGGCAATATGGCCTTCAACCATCATATAGCAAAAACAGTAAGAAAATGTTGCCCAAATTACAGGCAAGCTTTATGGCATCCAGGTCCAAGGAAGTTATAGCACCACTCTACCCAGCCCTTATCAGACTCATCATTGAGTACCATGCTCCTTTTGGTATCTATCCAGGCACTTCCAACAGTTGGAATGCTCACAAAGGTTCCTCAACAGGAGAATCCAAGGCATCAGTAACTTGTCTTAAGCAGACATGCCCTGTCTCTCTGTACTCTGAATTCTACAGGCTGCAGACAGGCAATCTATGCCTGACTTACAAAACATCCTCGGATCCAGCTCTGATGGATCTTTTGCACATCAGCAAAACAAACAGCATTAGAAACACTAGATTCAAGGATCTGAACTTCATTTGTAACCATCAGAACATGCTGGAGGGATAGATATACTACTCCAAGCATCCCTGTGCTATGGAATAGACTTCCCATTGATGTGAAGCAGAGTTCATCCCTGATCGTATTTAAATGAAACCTTGACCCCTTTGATGGGAAATCACAAATCCCCCCCCCCCCCGATCATTCTCCCAGGTCTCTGACGGACAGAGGCAGTCAGTAAGTAAAATGTTCTCCAACTAAACCCCCCCCCACAAATACTTTTGCTTCCTCCTTACTAACATACCTCCCCTTCCTAACATATGCCCAAAGTATTCAGGGAGAAACTGGGTTGGGCTGCATGGCTAAGGCTTATCAAGGCCTAGTGGTCATTAGCTTAATAACAACACATGAACCTACAGTGACACAACTGGTCATATTCACTGCTTAATTTAACCATTATCAAACATGTCCAAAAGAAGAGAGGTAGATACGCCACAACAATCGAAGTAAACCAGATGAGCAACGTGGAAATAGAAGCAAAAATCCTTTATTCGAATAAGTAAGCGCTTTCACGTCACTTAGAACATGGAAATAGAAGCAAAAATCCTTTATTCGAATAAGTAAGCGCTTTCACGTCACTTAGAACGCTTCATCAGACTTTCAAAGTGACGTGAAAGCGCTTACCTATTCGAATAAAGGATTTTTGCTTCTATTTCCATGTTGCTCATCTGGTTTGCTTCGATTGTTGTGGTGCATCTACCTCTCTTCTTTTGGACTTGTCTTTATTTGTGAGGTGATACCTTACCCTGTGATTGTGCTCTTCTTTTTGATTATTAAACATGAGTCCAATTATTTACTTCCCAATACTAAAGCTCATCCTCTTGAATGAAAAGCAGAAACTTTCTACACTGTTTTCACATAAACAGAATGCTAACTTTTAACTTGGGTAGAGCTAATGAATTTTGTAAATTTTGAAAACAGTTTTTTGCAAAAGTTACAGAGGGGAGGAGACTGCAATCAGTGTCTAAGGAACAAGATAAGACATGCTTTGTATATCAAAAAGTGAGAACTGCTTCTATTAGGGTACTTATCAACTATGTGTCTGCACCTGCTGTCTTTCCTCCTACTGCTCACTTGGAAGACATCCAGGCTGCTGTTAACTCTGGGCATAAGTTTGTTTTCAAGGAAAATAAAACTAGTTTCTTCTTTAGAGACGTGCTACATCAGGTTTCCTGGGCTAAAAAGGTGTCTGTTTCTGCCTCTGTCACCTCCTAAACTTGCCTGTGGTTTCACTAATAATTTCTTTATACAGCTTATTGTTGCACAGATTTGTTCCAGCAGCCACCCCAAAGGAACAGATGATGTGAAAGTACTGTTGTCTTGGACATTGGATGATGCTACAGCTTTCCATGCTCCCTGATTCACTGGGATATTCTTGTCTAACCGAGCCTTTTACGTCAAACAGAAGACTTCTCAGAATATCCAAGTAGAACAGGTACCAACAAAATAAAAAAAAAACACAGAAAGGAAGTGGCTGATGTTTGATAGAAATGGTAATGACACTTTATTAGCACCAAAGAAGGCAATTGATTGGGTTTGCTGCAACAGAGAGCTATAATGTACAGCCAAGTCCCACATATTACATATAAGATGCAAAACATAGCAACTCAAACATCTAAAATGCAAATTTGCAGCACAAAACAAACTTTTTTTTTTCAGGAGGGCCCTTCCCCTACTCCTCTGTGTCCCCCGACATAGAAGCTCTGCCCCCCACACCACCAGCTCCGAGGTTGTACAAACTCAAAACAAGGGGGGAAAACTCATCTTTTTCCTGAGTTGTGCAGCCTCAGAGATTCTATTACAACACATGAAAGAAAGCAAAGCTCTACATACTGAGCTAACATTATCAGAATTTAATTCCATGACCATGATAACTTGTGTTGACAAAACAGTCAATAAATCAGAGTGATATTTTTACAGAACCAGGGAGACGGTAAGTATTTACATTATTTTTTGTAGGAAGTCATCAAAAGAGGAAATGTGACCTGAATAATACAGTTGTGTGAGGTGCTGACTAAATTTGATTCGTGCTTATTCTGTATGTTGGGAAACTTGTCCTTTAGATCATACTTTAGCTAGCAAAATATGTTAAGCTTTTCACTCTGTTACTAGAAAATAGTGGGAAACCCAACTGTCAGGTAAGGAAAGTGCAGTCGTATAAAATCTTACCATAATAGTAGGTGTCCTTCCCTTCAATGTTTTAGTATTCCTTAATCTTGGAATTCCCCTGCCAAGGGCAGTCTGACATCCAGCCGGTTTACCAAAGTCTTAGGATTACTAGCATGTTGTATATTACATGTATGTTCGCCGCTCATGCTGTAGGGTATAAAAGTGATATATGGACATACATACCTCAGAACTGAAAAGACCCTGGAGGAACAAGTCCAAGGAGTAAAGGCAATACATGTGCATTCAAAAGAAAAAAAGAAAAAAAAGAGTAAAGAAAAGGGGGAGGTGCGAATACTGCAACAGTGAAGGGAAGGACATCTACTGTTATGGTAAGATTTTACACAACTGTACTATATCTTTTCATATCACTCGTGCAGTATTCCTTACTCTAGGGAGAGTACAAAAGCTTACAAAGAAAATTGGGAGGAGGAAGGTCCAGCAGAGCCCTCAAGAAAGCCATGCAGGATAGCCCAGGCAAATCCGGCTCTAGCTCTGGAAACCACACCCAGTTTGTAATGTTTAGTAAAAGTATGTACAGAGGTCCAAGTAGCTTCCTGAAGGATGCAATTGGTATCCAATCCTTTGATAAAAGCACGAGAGGAAGCCACAGTCCTGGTAGAAAGAGCTTTACAGTACGAAGATTTTTCCCAAGAAAGGAGCAACAAAAAGAAATGGCCTTAGAGATCCAAGAAGAAATTGTTTGCTTAGAAACAGCCAAACCTAGAGAACAAGGTTGAAAGGAAACAAAAAGGTCCTCAGATTTACGAATGCCTTTAGTGTTCTCTAAATAATATTGGAGTTGTCTATGCAAATCCAAGATGCAGAAAACCTCCCTAGCAGACTGTGGAGAAGGGGAAATAAGTGGGCAAATGAACAGAATGATTAAGAGACAATGCATTAATTAACTTGGGCATAAGAGTAGGATTTGTATGGAAAGACACCCTGTCCATATGAAAAACTAAAAAAATAAATAAGCTCAAACATCCTTCAAGTTGAAATAAGGGCCAAACGAAAAACAGTTTTCCATATACAACACTGTAAGGAAGCTGAAGCTGCAGGCTCAAAAGGAGCCTGAGGAAAATTTTCAAGAAACTTATGTTTCCAGGAAGGAGGAATAGGCTTCTTAGGTCGTCTGATATGAAGGATAGCTTTATGAAATTATTTCACCTCAAATCTTGAAGCCAAAGGAGGAGTCAAAAGAAGAAAAGCAGAAATAGCTGAAAGGTGGGCTTTAACTGAAGAGTATGATAACTCAGCATGCAGCAATTCACACAAATAAGACTACCAAGGGAACTTCCACTGAAAGTGAATCCAGGTTATGAGCAAGACACTAAACAGAAAATCTCTTCCATTTGGACAAATCAGATTTCCTGGTAGTGGATTCTCTGGCCTCCTGCAGAACCTGAAGAACATCCTTAGAAAAACTGTGCCTAAAAGGGATAAAAGCCCTATCGCCCACAGTGTTAAAGTGAAGGATGGATGAGAGACCTCATAATCTTGTGTAAGTAGGTCCACCCTGTTAAGTTACTTGTGGTAATTGCCCTTGGCTAGGTGCAGAAGAAGAGGGAAACGGTGCTGTCTGGGCCAAAAAGGAGTCACCAAAATTTTGGGGGAGTCTTGTTCTATCTTGAGCAGGACCCATCGGTATGAGAAGGGGAGGAAAGACATAAAGAAACATCCCGTTCCAAGAATAAGAGAGGGCAGACACCTTCCAAGCTACAGGACATGGGAGTCTGGTGCAAGAGAGAAGTTGCCTGTTCAGACAGGAGGCAAAACGATCTATCCGAGGAGTAACCCTCTAGTGGGCAATGTCCAGAAACACATTTCTGTGAAGCATCCATTCATGAGTTTGTGTTATGGACCTGCTCAGAAAGTCTGCCACAAGATACTATTCTGAAGGAATCTAAACATCTGGAAGAGTCATCTGATACTGGATAGCCATTCCCAAACCTGGACAGCTAGTGTGCACAAGAGATGAGAGAGAGTTCCCCCTTTTTTGTTGATATACCACATCACTGTAGTATTGTCTGTAAAGATTTTGAGATGCCCTGGAAGGAATAAAGTATAGAAGGCCTGAACAGCAAACAGGAGAGCTCTCATCTCTTTGATGATATGGCCTTTCATGAAGGGACCAATGGCCCTGAATCTTTAGAAGGGTGAAAGATGCCCCCCACCCCACGTTTGAGGCATCTGAAAAGAGTTCCTGAGAGAGGACTGGGGGCTGAAAAGGAAGCCTTGGGCTGAGAGACAGTTGATGAATCCACCACTGAAGCTCTAACTTAAGGCATGGAAGAACAGGAAATTGGAAAATCTAAAGAATGAGAATGTTGAAGCCAAACTGAGTTCAGGAGCCACTGTAGCTTTTCTCATATAAAGCCTAGCTATAGGAAATTTAGGAATGGTGGAAGACATGTACCCTGAGCCCTTAGAAACCCCATGTCTGTAACTGAGATCAGCAGAAGAAGGGATTGTAAAAAGGCAATTAGAGTCAAACCCTTGGGAGGCACCAGGGATGCCAGCATAGGAATGGTCTGCGGCCTGCACCAGAGAAAAATATGATTCTGAGAAGGAGTCAGGAAGGATTTTTGGAAATTTACTATAAACCCTAGGCTTTGCAAGACGGAAACAGCATAGTGAAAGTTCTGAAGTAGGGTCTATTGAGAGGAAGCCTGAATCAGCAGGTTGTCCAGATAAGGAAAGATCTGTATCCTCATTCTGCAAAAAGCTATCATAGGAACAAGGCATTTAGTGAAGACCCATGGGGCAGCAGAGAGGCCAAAGGGCGGAGCAGAAAACTGAAAATGCAAGGAAGAAACAGAGAAATGCAAACATTTCCTGAAATGGAGATGAATAGGAATATGGAGAACAACATCCTTGACATCCAGAGAGGCTAGGAAAGCCCAAGGTAAAAGAAGAGGAAACAGGGTTTGAAGGGACAGCATTTGAAAGGAAAGAGCCTTTAAAAAGGTGTTGAGCTGAGAAAGATCCAGAATGGGTTTCCAGGTGCCTTCGTTGTGAGAACCAAAAACATCCTGGAATAAAGCCCTTCCTTTTTTGAGGAACAGAAACTGCCTGGATGGTGCCTTGACACTAACGGCTCTGAAGTACATCTGGAAAAAAAAGGCAGCTGTTTCTGTGGAGGTTGAGAAATGTCCCAAAAAGGAATTAGGGATTTTTATACCATGTAATATCCCTGACAAATGATGGAGCCCTTCTATAATGCTTTTTACCTTTGGGAGGATGCAAGGCTGTCTAAATACAAAGGTAGGCTTGAGAGGATAATTTCTCTGAGATTTGCGAACAGGGGAAACAAAAATATGTTTCAGTTCCTGCAAGGCATTACCCTTCTCTTACAGGGACTTGAAAAGCTCAGCAGCAGAACCAAAGATATTTTTATTGTCGAGAGCAGCATCCATCAATTTATTAATACCATCAAGCAAATGCTGGATGTGAAGCCAAAAATAACGTCTTAACACAGAACCAAAGATAGGAGCTATAGAAGAAGTACTAGCTGCATCAATACCTGTATTTAATAGAATGACAGGCCACTTCAGAAGAGGATCCCAAAAAAGAGAGAGGGCCAAAGCCTTCCTCTCAGAGTTAGGAAGGTCAGAAATAGCCTGAGAGAGCAGAGCTACAACATACCTGGTCATACGAGTCTGGTAGTTAGCCTGAAAGGCCAAAGTAGCAGCAGTGTACACCTTTTTCCTATCCTTTCCATGGCACTACTATCCTTGTCAGAAGGAAGATATTTAGTGGAAGGCAAAAGTTTGGTAAGTTTATCTGAAGAAACAGAAACAAAGTGATCAGAAGGACATTTGTAAAGAAATTTACAATCATCAGGCACCTTATAAAACCTATGAGTTTTTTTAGGAGCTGAGGGCTGAGAATCAGGAGCCTGAGAAGCTGATAGTGTCCAACAAGGCAGCAAGGACAGAAGAGGCAGCAGAAGGCTTTGGAGACTTCAGCTGGAGTTCATAATAACCTCTTCTGGACATCAGAAACCTGAGTACAGTCCCATTTAAAAAAATTCCATCATCTGAGATACTGTATCCCCAAAAGAACGTTCTTCAAAGGGAGAATCTGGACTAATGGAATCCTCTTTCTCAGAACCATGTTCTAATGAAGAAGGAATCTGAGAAGAATAGACTAAAAACTCTTCATCAGAGTCCAATTCCTCATCAGAAGAGTCCTGCTTCCTAGGCATCTTAAGAGAAGTAGAAGACGAAGGGGGGGGCAGGAAAGGAAACTACCTGGGGAGCATTACGGCCATGAGTGTATTAAACAACCCCTATGTGAAATCCTGCTACTCATGCTGAGGATCCTTAGGAGCAGGGGAAATATGTTTTGTTTTCTGCTTCTTTTTCAAAGGGAAGTCAGCCCTAAAGATCTTAGGAGGTTCAGACCCTTCCTACACTCAATGTAGTAGGAATTTCCTTCCTAAAAAAAATTTGCAGCACACCCCTCAGTCCCTCAGATATGATCTGCCATGGTTACCCCTCAACATCTGTAATGGACATCTACAGAGCCTCTGAGGACATGCGAGAAACTGGATTATTGCTCGCCTCTGAAACAGTTGTGGAAGAGGAATACAACGGAATAACTGGACGATCCCCTGGGCTTTCACTAGCCTTGAGAGAAACAATTGGGGGAGGGGGTACAGCAGCGGAATCAGACCTAACTTTTTTGGTCTTCTAAGCAGACAGCTGACCCCTGGACCATGATTTAATGATTCCACCATTGTACCTTGTGCCAACAACTTAGGAAGCTGGTTCTCAAGGAAGATCAATAAAAGGACAGTCGACTACAGAGAGTCTTATGGATGCAATTTTCTGTGTACTGTTATAGGCATGCAAGCTAGAGAAATGGAAAATATTTGCCAGCTTTTGGAAGTTGTTTTAACTAAGAATGCCTACTTTAGATAATTAACCATACTTGCAAGTTGCTGATGTTGCCATGGGTACTCCCATGGCTAAATCCTATGCAAATGTAGTCCTTAATCAATGGGAATGTGACTTTATCTTTAGTGGTAGAAGAGAGTCAAGTAGCAATACATTAATGTATAAACATTTTGTTGATGATTTTTTTTTTTAACTTAGAAAGGGGTGAGCAAAGTCTTAATGAATATGGTAGATATCTGAAGAGCACAACAGTTTTTTTTTTTTTTTTAAAGTTTAAGGTGACTTGTTCAGCTGAAAGTATTAGATGTTAAGTTGTCAATCTCGCCTTCATTTTTGCTGGATGGGTTCGGAGCTGACCTCTGCTCCGACTCGGCCACTCTAAAAGCTCGAGAGTTGGTTCCACCGGCTCGAGGCTCCCCTTATATCCCACAATGCTAGGCGGTATTACCTCAGATCTCGTTTGCTGCTACAGCTATCGAGACGTGTTGCTTCACCGGCTTCAGGTTAGTGTAGGAAATAGTTTTAAAAAGGTTCAAAAACCCTTTAAAATTAGTTTTCTAATCAGTTTCCCCTTAGTTTAAAGGTTGTATCCCTTCCTCCTTGTTATTCATCCTTGTTTTTACCAGAAGAACTTATAGTTCTTCCCTTAGGCCTTCGGGCCCTCCCATTCCCTTGGAGTGTGTGTGTTTTTCTGTAGGGACTCTTATTAATCTAGAGTAATTTTGTTTAATTTAACTTGTTATTTTCTGTATAGTGTAACCGGTGTATTTGTGTTGTGTTTGGTTGCACTTGTTCCTTGTAATGTCCAAGGATTCGAAGGTCTCAGGCTTCAGGAAGTGTGACTCGTGCAGTCAGAAAATGTCTCTGACAGACGGTCACACTTCTTGTGTGTACTGCCTGGGACCTTTACACCTGCAGGACTCTTGTGCTGTATGCCATGGCTTCAGCCCTAGAGTCCTGCAGGAAAGAAAAAATAAACTCATTTTAAGAGGTTTGCTTAAGCCTGAGGGTTCCCTTACTGCTACTTCAGGCAAACCCTCTAAGGCTTCTAGGTCCTCGACTCCAGCTTCTGAGTCGAGGCCTAAGGCTTCGAAACCTCCTGCTACATCGGCTCCGGATGGAGCTGATGAGTCTCAGACTGCAGCTTCTGTGGAGCCGAGGCATTGGAAATTCCTGTGTCGGCTCCGATCAGACCATCGGAGCCGACATCTAGAAAGAGGTCTAGGTCACCATCCCTTGGCTCCGTTCATTCGGCTCCAGCGTCTCCCTTGCTGTCTGAACGGAGCCATAGATCTCACTCCTCTAGGTCATCGAGGCTTTCGGATCATGACCTTCAGAGGGTAATGAGTCGACTTCTTAAGTCCGAGGCACTGGCCCAAATGCTTCAGAGCCCGACTCATCAGTCGATGCTTGACCCTGTCCCTCAAAATGTTCCTCCTCCGACTCCTTTGAGCTCGGAGCCGGGGCGTTTCGGAACCGAGACTGTGGTTGCGTTGGAGCTGATACAATTGTCTTCGGCTCCGTCGTCGGCTCCGATTTCTTCCTTGGAAGAATCTCGGCGCCGGACTTCCCTCGTCAGCTCCGAGGGGGTGAGTGGCATCGGACCCTTGTCCGACCCCGCTCTCCCTCTCGGTGCCTCGGCGCTGGTGAGTTCGGCTCCGACATCGGCCTCGGAGCCATCACTGTCGGTGCCGAGGGGGGTTCTCAGCTTTTCGGAGCGGGGACCTCTGGCTCTGCCTGACAGGGGTGCGTTCGAGGTCATGCGGAGTGTGTTGGAACCTGGTTCAACTCCACAGTCGGCTCCTTCCGCTCCTCCCTCTTCGGTGCCTCAGGTTATGTCTACTCACTCCCTCATCCCAGACCGCAGAGAGCCAGCTCCTCAAGAATCCCCTGTGGGGATCTCATCCTCTTCCGAGGCCTCTCCTGAATTGGCAGGGGAGCCCCCTAGGAAGAGAAAGTGTAAGAGGAAACACATAGACTCACCTGAGTCTGTCACCTCTGACACAGATTTAGCGGATTCCGAGGGTTCCCCCCATTCCCCTTCTGAAGATGTCTCCTTTGCAGACATTCTAGAAATCCTGAAACAGAGGGGAAATTGGCCAGCCCTTAACCCTTCGGAGGATGAATCTGTGTATCTTGAGGCGTTTGGCTCTCGCCCTTCCACCTCCTGGGTGTCCCCTTTGACCCCCTCATGCAGGTGGTAGCAAAAAAGGCTTGGACGGCTCCTGACTCAGTGGACCCCACCCCCAGGAGACCTTCAAAGTTTATCACAGCACCAGCAGATAAACAATTTCTGACCAAGGGAGTTTCTGTAGATGCTATGGTGGTAGCTGCTGCCACTAAGAAGGAACTAGCTGATCCTTCGGTGCCTGTCCATCCTCCTAACAAGGAATCTAGGTCTATGGACAGGTACAGGAAGCGGATGTTTTCGTCAGCGACCTTTGCTATGCGTTAAGCTGAACTACCTATGCCATTTCACTCGTCTTCAAAGAGATTTGATCAAGGAAGCGAGTGACATGTTGAAGGATCCTACAGCTGCGGGTTTTCAGGACAAGATGAACACTCAGCTGGCTACCCTAAATTCTATAGCTAACTCCTCCATGCGCCTCCTTTCATATGCGGCTGATGGAGCGAGCAGAGCCGCAGGGACAGGTGTGGCCTTACGCCGGCATGCCTGGATGCGGCTATGCAATTTTGCGGACCCCTTTAAACGTCTTTCACTAATTCCCCGTTTGATGGATCATCTCTCTTTGGTCCTCAAGTGAAAGAAACCTTGACGAGGTGCGAGACGGATGGCAAAACTCTTTCTGCCGTCGGAGTCCGTTTTTCTACTCCTCCTAGGCCTTACCCCAAAGGCCAGAAAAGTGGGAAAATGTGGTTCCGCAAACAATCTCAAGGGACTTTGCCTGATGCACAGAGTCGGTTCCCCTCCAGAGGCAGAGGGGGGAACAATAATGGTAGACATCGCCCTAGAGGCAGGGGGGGGTCCGCAGAACCAGGGCAATCGAGAAACCTTTTCCGATAAGCCTTTTCAGCATCCCTGAGGTGTTGCCCGACTGTCCACCTTCGGAGGCAGTCGGGGGAAGATTGTCACTGTACCCAGAAGCCTGGCGATCCCTAACTCAAGACAAGTGGGTACAGTCCATTATTTCCGAAGGCTATTCCATTCCGTTCTTTCGTATTCCAAATCAATCAAAAAAATCCCTTCCAGATGTTCCACCCGCTCAAAGGGATCAAGCAGCGTTGGAACTTTCAAAGTTGCTTGCAAAAAGAGCCATTCAGCCAGTGCCAGTAGACCAGCAAGGATCCGGAATCTACTCCAAATTCTTTTTGGTTCCAAAGAAAACAGGGGACTGGAGACCCATTTTGGATCTTAGTATCTTAAACAAGTCGGTCAAGAAAACAAGATTTCGGATGGTCACACTACAATCCATCCTACCCCCTTTGGGAAAGGAAAACTGGATGTGCTCTATAGACCTCCAGGATGCGTACTATCGTATAAAAATGAACAGACGCTCCAGGAGATTTCTCCGCTTCCAGCTGGGAACCAGTCACTTTCAATTCAGAGCCCTGCCCTTTGGTCTCACCACTGCCCCCCGGGTGTTTACCAAATGCATGGCAGTGGTAGCTTCTCACCTGAGACGCCTAGGATTCCAGGTGTTTCCATATTTGGACGACTGGCTCCTCACAGCTCCTACCAAGCATCTTCTGTTAATGGCCAGAGACTACACCTTTCGCATTTGTCAAAAGTTAGGCATCTCAATAAATTGCGAAAAGGGTTTTGTCGCCTTGTCGTGCTATTACCTTCATAGGCGCAAATCTAGACACAGTCAACATGTCTGCGAGACTAACAGACCAAAGAATAGCAGACATACA
>NC_056737.1:226544841-226632341 GCF_019279795.1 Protopterus annectens
ATATCTGCTGTAGCTAGACAATTATTCTGTCTTGCACAACTTATCCTCCATGTTATCTCCTCAAGGTCTGGAGAAGTTATAGTCCTGCTTTATTTTTTTTTCCCTTTTGTAGACCCATTACTGAATATAATTCTCATTTTGGATTACACTATGATAAATAACTAAATCAACCAAACAGACCTCAACATTTTCTTAGTAGAGAGATTTCAGGTTTTAATACCCTTGATAATTTAATAAAGTGAAAGTCCTAGCCTTCGACACAGTCTTATATAAGGTCCTGATGGCAATCTCTATTTAGCCTTCCATGCTATAAATGACCTTACTTTCTTTGAACTCTTCTACTTAAATAGAATCAGTTGTAAACAGCAGCTCTAGAAACCTAAATCTATACATCAAAATTAATAAGACCAGCTGGTATGACAGATACCTAAACTAATATGTCCCCTTAGTCTCCCATTTCACATCAAAAACAATGCCTCTTAGGCAACCTTTAAAATCACTTTGGATGATCTGTTTAAAGTTTTGCATGGGGTATCTTTGGATAATCTACTTAATGTTGAGCACAGTCTTCTACTAATATTTCGCTTGATGGTTTCCCTGTTTTTAAACTTAGAAGGAACGTATGAACCTATGAATCTGAAGAAGGATTGTTATCTGAAAGCTTAAGCTTTATTTTTAATAAAGAGTTTTAGTGTTGCTAAGCTGTTAAAAAGTCTAAGATGACCTCCTTGCTTAGTTTAGCAGAAGCATATCAGTGTCAAGCAGAAATGGAAATCAAACTAGAAGTAGGTAAAAATTAGGCAGCAAATGAATGTGCCATAAATCAAAACAAAGAATATAAGGAGAAAGATCAGATGAGGAGGCAAGAAATGTGGAAAATGCATACATATTGTGATAAGTACAGAAAATTCCTGAAACAACTTCATGTTGATCAGGATTTGACTCTGGAATAGTTAAGGAGAGGTGAATTTAAACAAAAAAATTAAAGGTTATTATTGGGGACCCAGGATAGTGGCACACATGTTGGTCTACAAAGTCCAATTGAATATGTAGGCAAAACAGAAAATGCAGATTCTGTAAAGCAGAACTGGAAACAGTCAGAAACCTTGTAGCTGGGTGGGATACATTAAAGACAGAGGGCCTGTATAGTGAAAGGCATAATAATAATGTGGCACAGCTGTTGCAATGAGGATAATGCAAATATTACAATATTGAAGTACCTGAGAAGCGCTTGAAACATGAACCACGACGCACTATAGAGAATGATGAAGTTTATTTATTTTATTTTATTTTACATTTGTTTACCGGGCTAGTCCGACTGGATATATTTCCATTTTCAGCAGAGGCCCGGGGAGAAATGCTCCACATTAAAGTTAATACAAACTAGTCATTACATAAAAAAGCAAGTAGTTAGTAGGAATACAAACAGAAATAAGGTTCAATCTAAAATATACTAGTAAGAAATTTATACTAGGAAGGACATTTACTTTTATTTACAGTATAAGAATAGGGGAGTTATACTTTAGTAAAACATTCATGAAGAGTATAATTGCATAAGCAATTATAAACCATACAACCATACTACGTTCTAAATTAATTTGTATCAGAGGCTAATTAACAAAGGTGTTTTTGAGATAGTCTTCTGAAGGGAGTGATTGAACAGAGGTAAGAGAGGGTGTATAAGATTAGTCGAGATTGATGCATGGGAATAGCCAGACTGTTTTTAGGTGTTGTTTGAGCTTTTGTTTAAAGAGGAAGGGTGATGATGTAATAGTTAGAGTGGTAGGTAGTAGATTCCAGTATTTACCTATGGTGTTGGAGAATAGAGAATCACCTGCAATGTTATTGGACTTAGCTTCACAAGAAGTTTATTAGAGGAGCGTAGTGAATTTAGATTAGAATAGGGAGAAATAAGGTCAGAAAGTATAGGGTATTTTTTGGTTGGTGAAATATCCTGTGAACAAAGGTAAGTTGGGAGAGTAATAGTGTATTTTTCAGTTCTAGCCAGTTTAGTTGTAATAAATTCTGGCAGTGGTGAGTTCTAAATGGGTTTCCAGTAGCAAATCTAGCAATGCTATTGTATGCATTTGCTAGTTTAGTAAGGTTATTTTTCTTTAAGTTAGTGTATATGGGTGAGGCATAAAGAAGAGTAGAAGTAAGATGAGAGCGAGCGAGTGTAATTTTGGCCTATATATCAAATGGGATCACCCATTACCAACGGTTCGGAAAATAGATGTAAGAAAACCAGATATAGTAGTCAGTGAAAAGAAGTCAAGATCATTGAAACTGCTACATCCAGTGAGTGCAGTGCCTTATGTACAGAAAGACACAGAGTCATAAAATACCAGGATTTGAAGGCAGGCACAAGAGCACTTTTGGCTAACATCAAAGATTGAAACAATGCTAATTTCATGACCTTTAATAATACCCTGACCTAGCAATGGGGACCATACCTGTCATGTTATTAGAAACACAAAGGACTTGGACAAATTAAATTGAACCATTGTGAGCTAGTGCAATAGTAACAATGAATTTCTGGTCATTTTCAAAAATAGAAAATAGAAAACATAAGCCAGGACTATTGGTCTGAAGGTCTGAAAAACAGATGCCAAATAAGAGAGGGTCCAACACTGAGCCCTGAGGTGTGCCACTGGTACCATTTTTTGCCATCAAAAGTGGCACCTACAACTCTACAACTCTAACCACATGGGTTCTGACAGACAAGCTGTTAGCTGTCCACTACACAATATAAAAGTTTCCATAGTGTCAAAGGCTTTGAGCAGGTCCGTATATGCTGTACGTACTGCATAACTGCCATCTACTGTTTTGGTGCTTTTTTTCCAAAGAAATTAATGTGGTTAAATAGGCAGAACCTGCCTTTGACAAAGCTAAATTGATGAAAGTCTAGGGTTGAGAGATTTTCAATGTCCAGAGTAATGAAGTGTGAGATAAGGCATTCCTCACAGTTACATATAAGGCTAGTGAGACTAATTGGTCTACAGTTGCCATGATCGGTCCACACTTGTGGCATTACAATGGCTGCTATCTAGACTTCAGGAATGTAACCAGTGGAAAGACGTAGATTAAAGAAGTTAAGTAGCCCAAATTTTACTGATAATCAGGCAACCTAATATAAAATCAGAGTTCACGGATGTGGTATTCTTAGCTTTTGATTACTGAGAGGACTTGTTCCATAGACATTAAATGGGATGGATGGGACTGTGGAATCTATGGAATCTGTGGACCAGCTATAACTATGGTTGTAGTAACATTTGCACTAAATCATAAGGATATTATTATTTCCTTTGTGTAGAATGGGCAGTATTATTGTGGACTAGCTCTGAACATTGTTGGGTGTTAATTCTTGATTTCCAGACATAGATAAGGAAAGAAAGAAAGATCTGTAGTTTTTTTCGTATGTTAGTGACTATTTTAAGTTCACACTCATCTTTAAGCTACCCCCTGAAAATATATGTGTGGGGCAGCTATCCACTTATCCCCCAAGTTATGCCAATATGTACAGCTGTTCCATCACAGGGGGTTGCTTTTAAATTTCACATTACTTTTGGTGTAGATAGACTGCCAATACAGCTATTTAAATAGAAGTTGAAGTTAGAGACATAGACAGCAGCTTTTTAAATGGGATCTATTATTGGAGAATTATGGTGGAATGTATTTAAGTCATCAAGTAACCAAATAATTGCTGCTTTTGAATCTAAAATATACTAGTAGGAAATTTATACTAGGAAGGACATTTACTTTTATTTACAGTATAAGAATAGGGGAGTTATACTTTAGTAAAACATTCATGAAGAGTATAATTGCATAAGCAATTATAAACCATACAACCATACTACGTTCTAAATTAATTTGTATCAGAGGCTAATTAACAAAGGTGTTTTTGAGATAGTCTTCTGAAGGGAGTGATTGAACAGAGGTAAGAGAGGGTGTATAAGATTAGTCGAGATTGATGCATGGGAATAGCCAGACTGTTTTTAGGTGTTGTTTGAGCTTTTGTTTAAAGAGGAAGGGTGATGATGTAATAGTTAGAGTGGTAGGTAGTAGATTCCAGTATTTACCTATGGTGTTGGAGAATAGAGAATCACCTGCAATGTTATTGGACTTAGCTTCACAAGAAGTTTATTAGAGGAGCGTAGTGAATTTAGATTAGAATAGGGAGAAATAAGGTCAGAAAGTATAGGGGTATTTTTTGGTTGGTGAAATATCCTGTGAACAAAGGTAAGTTGGGAGAGTAATAGTGTATTTTTCAGTTCTAGCCAGTTTAGTTGTAATAAATTCTGGCAGTGGTGAGTTCTAAATGGGTTTCCAGTAGCAAATCTAGCAATGCTATTGTATGCATTTGCTAGTTTAGTAAGGTTATTTTTCTTTAAGTTAGTGTATATGGGTGAGGCATAAAGAAGAGTAGAAGTAAGATGAGAGCGAGCGAGTGTAATTTTGGCCTATATATCAAATGGGATCACCCATTACCAACGGTTCGGAAAATAGATGTAAGAAAACCAGATATAGTAGTCAGTGAAAAGAAGTCAAGATCATTGAAACTGCTACATCCAGTGAGTGCAGTGCCTTATGTACAGAAAGACACAGAGTCATAAAATACCAGGATTTGAAGGCAGGCACAAGAGCACTTTTGGCTAACATCAAAGATTGAAACAATGCTAATTTCATGACCTTTAATAATACCCTGACCTAGCAATGGGGACCATACCTGTCATGTTATTAGAAACACAAAGGACTTGGACAAATTAAATTGAACCATTGTGAGCTAGTGCAATAGTAACAATGAATTTCTGGTCATTTTCAATAATAGAAAATAGAAAACATAAGCCAGGACTATTGGTCTGAAGGTCTGAAAAACAGATGCCAAATAAGAGAGGGTCCAACACTGAGCCCTGAGGTGTGCCACTGGTACCATTTTTTGCCATCAAAAGTGGCACCTACAACTCTACAACTCTAACCACATGGGTTCTGACAGACAAGCTGTTAGCTGTCCACTACACAATATAAAAGTTTCCATAGTGTCAAAGGCTTTGAGCAGGTCCGTATATGCTGTACGTACTGCATAACTGCCATCTACTGTTTTGGTGCTTTTTTTCCAAAGAAATTAATGTGGTTAAATAGGCAGAACCTGCCTTTGACAAAGCTAAATTGATGAAAGTCTAGGGTTGAGAGATTTTCAATGTCCAGAGTAATGAAGTGTGAGATAAGGCATTCCTCACAGTTACATATAAGGCTAGTGAGACTAATTGGTCTACAGTTGCCATGATTGGTCCACACTTGTGGCATTACAATGGCTGCTGTCTAGACTTCAGGAATGTAACCAGTGGAAAGACGTAGATTAAAGAAGTTAAGTAGCCCAAATTTTACTGATAATCAGGCAACCTAATATAAAATCAGAGTTCACGGATGTGGTATTCTTAGCTTTTGATTACTGAGAGGACTTGTTCCATAGACATTAAATGGGATGGATGGGACTGTGGAATCTATGGAATCTGTGGACCAGCTATAACTATGGTTGTAGTAAAATTTGCACTAAATCATAAGGATATTATTATTTCCTTTGTGTAGAATGGGCAGTATTATTGTGGACTAGCTCTGAACATTGTTGGGTGTTAATTCTTGATTTCCAGACATAGATAAGGAAAGAAAGAAAGATCTGTAGTTTTTTTTCGTATGTTAGTGACTATTTTAAGTTCACACTCATCTTTAAGCTACCCCCTGAAAATATATGTGTGGGGCAGCTATCCACTTATCCCCCAAGTTATGCCAATATGTACAGCTGTTCCATCACAGGGGGTTGCTTTTAAATTTCACATTACTTTTGGTGTAGATAGACTGCCAATACAGCTATTTAAATAGAAGTTGAAGTTAGAGACATAGACAGCAGCTTTTTAAATGGGATCTATTATTGGAGAATTATGGTGGAATGTATTTAAGTCATCAAGTAACCAAATAATTGCTGCTTTTGAGCAATCCCTAAAATGAGAGTTATTTGCTTGGGAAGTACCATCAGTGTTAAAGTAAAAGGTCACGGATTTATTTTCTGATTTAAAAAGAGAGGATGATACTTGAGTGTCTCCAGCAATTTGAACACATTCATATATGTGTAGTTACAGAAACATTGTTTCATAGCAATGAAAGCACTGCCTCTATTCCTAGGTATAATGCCTATTTCATCCTCAGACCTACTGGCGATTGTGGGGGAGTATAAGTATTTGTCAAAGATATCATCACCTGACAACAGATTCATCAAGACATCACATTTGAACTCCTAGACTGTCCAAATCATTATAAACAAGACTAATAACCTCGTCATAGCCAGCTACAGAACACCCTCTATGTCCTCTTCTGAGTATGACAGCTATCTTAATGTATTATCTGAATTCCCATTAAACATAAAACCTTTCTGCTGGGGAACATCAACTATCCATCAATAAATTGGCTGACTTATACTGCCAATGGTCACCATGCCCAGCATTTCCTTGACATTATAAATGTTAAACTCTCTTTGACAAATAGTTAATGATCCTACTTGTGGCCTGAATATCTTCGATCTAGTCCTTACAAATATGGGCATTTCTTGCACATCTCCATATGTATCATTGTGTCTTGTTAAATTAGTCCAAAATGTAGTGACCCTTTCCTTTTGAACTGGTGGTACATCCATTGTAAACAGTTCTGTATTTATGGACTTATCAAAAGCAAACTTTCTTCAGTTACTTGATGACTTGAATAAACTCTGGTGTAATCCTCCTGTGAAGAATCCTATTGCTAAAGGTGCTACCTATGCTTCTGACTTCTACTCCCACTTAAATAGTCTTATTGATAAAGAAGTCCTTATCTGTACTTTGTATAATGAGAAATTTAAAAAAGAAACCACTGTGGTGGAATACCTGTATAAATACATTATATCACAAGAGAAAGAAAATGCTTGATGTGTATAAGAGGTCTCATTCTACCTACGTTTAGAAGAGACCTCAGCAAACTAACAAAGAGTTTAAGAGACTCATTATGATTTTAGCTTAGAAATTAGTATGAATGTAAAATAGCCATTAAAACCAAACATAACTGCAAATCTTTCTTTAACTGTGTCAGGCAGTTAATAAGTAACACCCCCAACAGTGCACGGAGCTAGTCCACAGTAATACTACATTCTCAGACTCAGCTAATATCCTAGCTAACAAATTAAGTACAATATTTTACTACATCCACAGTTATAGCTATGCCACAGATTCCACAGTTTGAGATATCCTCTTTATTTAGTAAGGAGCAAGTTCTTTCAGGCCTCTCAAAAGTTAAGAATACTTCATCCATGGGCCTTAATAACATACCGGGTTGCCTGATTATCAGTGCAAAATATGACCTTTCTGAACCCCTACTTAACCTCTTTAATATAAGCCTTTCCATTGGTTACATTTCTGAAGGGTAGAAAACAGCAAATGTAATGCCATTACACAAGGGGGCCCAGACATGGACCCTGGCTACTAAAGACCAGTTAATCTCATTAGTCTTATATGTAAAGCTATGGCTTGAATTATATCAGACTTCATTAATTTGGACATTGAGAACCTCTTAACCCTGGACCCTCACCAATTTAGTTTTATCAAGGGAAGGTCTTGACTCCATAACATCATTCATTTCTTTGAAAAAATAACTGAAGCAATGGATAGAGATTATGCAGTGCCTACAGCATATCTGGACATGACCAATGTCTTTGACACTATGCCCCATACAGACATTATTGACAGAAGTTTAACTCTGAATATGAATCCTTATATTGTGTTGTGAATAACTAACTATTTCTCTGGCAGAACCTAAATGGTTAGACTCGCAGGTGCCACTTCTTAAAGTAAAAAAAAATTACCAGTGGTGTAGCACAAGTCTCAGTTTTGGGGCTTATCATTTTAAATATATTTCTCAGACCTACAGGCCAGTACGTTTGCAGATGACTTCACACTGGATGGTGTTATTTGATCTTCCACTGACAAAATTGCTCCAATATGGGTTAGACAATGATAATACTTGGTGCAAGGACAATTATCTCAAATTAAATGTAAAAAAAATGTAGCATGATTCATTTTGGTAAAAAAAAACAGTTTCACTTATATATAAGTGAAATAAAAATAAACTGAAGCAACTGCCTGCATACAAGAACATGGAGAGCAGAACACTGTACAAACCAGTAAAAGCTACTACAAGTCCTACTTTTATCAACAGACTGTGAGCAGTGTAGGTCTATTATAGTCTTCTCTCTGTGATACTTCTACTGATTATTCTGCTGTGCACATTAATGGACCCCTTCCCCATTTTCCTCCCATTTATTGTAATAAATATATACAGTTTCCAAAACTTTGCATTTATTTTATATTTTTACATTTATTCTCCCATTTATTATAACAAATATATACAGTTTCCCAAAGGTTTGCATTTATTTTATATTCTACCTCCCTGATGCTCTACTAAATCTGCTTTTGTGTTCACATAGATAGATAAACAGACACCTTTAGGTACTGACCTGGGCTAGCTGGTTGATTGTTTTTCTCATCTCACAGCTTTCTCCAAGTCCAGGTTCATAGCCACCCCCTTCTCTTGTTCTCCTAACATAATTTTCCATTAAGATACCATGGGCACTCTTAATGTATCTCAGTTTAGTAAAAGCTATTATCTGGTGCAAAAGGAAATAAATATAAGCTCAGGACTAAAAGTGTCTGCTGTTCGTAACATACATATTCTCCCCAAAACCTGTGATACCAATAAGGCAATGTATAATTTACCTGCAAACTACCACCATTTCAGTCTACCTTATTGTTTTTTTCTTGATTCAGATACCTCTTCCAGCTGGGCTAACCCGCTCAGTTTGCCCTCACTATGCTTTGGGTCCCTCTGCTCCCCTACCCTACCCCCATTCCCACCCACACACTCTTTTATTACATTTTTACTCTCTACACCACACCCCTTGCTTTTCCTCCACCCAATCAGCCACTCTAATTAATTAACATATTTTCTCCTTGACAAACCACTCCTTCTACACTCTCCTCCCCTACAGCCTCATTATCTACCCTGTCCCCTTCCTAGTCCCATCCATTCCGTACCACATACTGCTACTCTAATCATGAACCTTCCCCTCCCACTCTCATACACACATTTCTCTTGGACAGGGAATTTCCATCCCAACCCAGGACCTCCCACCCCTTGCTTGCACAATACCTCAACACTAACCTCCCCCCACCTGCCCCCTCTTAACAACACTCCCTCACCTAAATCACTGAAAATCGTCTCACTAAATATTCAAAGCATTGTAAATAAAATAACAGAACTGCACTCTTGGATTTCTAATAGCATCTCTCCACATCCTTACTCTATCAGAAACCTGGCTTAAACCACACATCCTCAACTTAGAAATCTTACCTCCAGGTTACAATGTCTTTCACTCAGATAGAACCAATAAGCAAAGAGGGGGTGGCTATCATCTACTCTGAACTACTAAACCTGCCCCCTCTCTCCATCTCTGTTCTATCTTTCTCACTTGCAGAAGTCCTTATCGTTAACTGTCACCTAAACTCACACAAAACATATACATTCCCCCCGTCAATAATATTCCAATCCTAGAGAACTTTCTCTCCTGGCTGACTCAACATGTCCCCTATGAACCCATCATACTTGGTAGCGTTAACATAGACTGGTCTAAACTGTCCCCCCTCCTCCCTTAGCATAGTCTCAACCTCCATGGATTTCACCAACACATTTCTACCTCCACTAGAAGTAACAAAAACTCCCCTTCGGGACTTATCCTTGACTGGATTCTTACATCAGCTCCCAACCATGACCATAACCCTGACACACTTCCAAACCCATTAAGTGACCACTCCACAACCTTTATTCATAGATTCACCCAACATTTTCCCAAAGACCATACTTACAGAATATGCTGGAACCTCACCCACTTTGACCAAGACACTTTTAACTCTAAACTATCTGGCATCAATTGGTCCTTCCTATACCACCTCCCTCTCAATGAGGCTGTAAAGTCCTTCAATAAGATTTTCCTTGGCACTCTTGATTCTATTGTGCCTTCTATAAAAATCAGAATTAAATCCAACTATGCCCCCTGGCTTTCAAAACAAGCCCGACTGATTATGCACAAAACAGAAAGCACCTGGAAATCCTGGGTTAAAAATAAATTCCCTCCTTTACTTCAGACATACAAAGAGCTCAGAAACCAAACCAAAAAACTAGTCATCAAAGATAAGAGAGCATATTTTCCTCTAACCAACAGAGTCCTCACAAAAATCAAAAAGAAATTCTGGAACTCTATCAACAACCTGCTCCACCCAGGTAAATCCATACTCCTAATGCCTTTCTGCACAACACTGCCATTGAAATTGCCACTCTCCTCAATAACTATCACATAGAAACAATCCAAAAGCTCACACAAAATAGTACATCTCACCCAAGCCCTCTATCACCTCTTAACAAAACTCTTCCCAATACATTTTTCCAACCAGTCCCAATTACCACTTAAATCTCTTCTAAATAAATTTAAGCCCTGCTCTATCTCTGCCGACCAGCTACCCTCCCACTTCCTAAAAATAGCACAATCCATTGCCTACCTTGTCACTATACTTATTAATTATTTCCTCTCTGAGGCCTTTGTCCCAGATATCTGGAAATCCTTTTATACAATCCCTCTTCACAAAGGTGGCAACTCTACTGATCTCTCTAAGTTTAGACCCATTGCTATCTTGTCCTCTCTTTCTAGAATTTTAGAATGTGCATCCATGCTAAGTTAATGAAACACCTTCTTGACAACAATCACCTTACTCTTACTAAACATGGCTTTAGACCCCACCATAGCACAGCCACTGCATTACTCTCCTTTACTCAATCAATAACTGAGGCCCATGACAATAACTTGCTTATCTCCTGTCTACTCCTTCATCTTTCAAAGGCCTTTGATACTGCCTCTCACTCTAAACTCCTTACTAAACTTTCTGATCTACATCTCTCTTCCTCCTCCATCAACTGGTTCTCTAGTTACCTTTCCAGCAGGCAGCAATCAATCTGCTGGCAAACTGTCCTTTCTCCATTCCTCCCTGTAAATACTGGAGTTCCAAAGGATTGATTCTAGGCCCCCTTCTGTTCAGCATACTCACTAACAAACTTCACTCTGCTACTAACCTCTCTATACTTCTACAATATGCCGATGACTCCACCCTTATCACCTATGCCCACAAAATCACTGAAACTCCTAGCTCTCACTCAACAAACCTTCACCTCTGTCAAAACCTGATTCTCTGATAACCAATTAATACTAAATCCAAAAAACTAAACTCCTTCTCTTCTTCCCTAAAAGAGTCACCCAGCACAAACCATCTTTCTCTATTACCTCTCTTAATAACACCATCATCAAACTCGAACCCCATACCAAACTATTTGGAGTAATCATTGATGATGAACTAAAATTCGATACTCATATTCAACAATGTATAAATAAGACCCACAAGAAACATAGACTTCTCTATTGCAGCCAAAAATTTCTGTCACCTTCTTCCAAACCATACCTTGCTCAGTCCCTTGTTCTACCCTGTCTTCTCTATGCTGCCCCTATGTTTACTAATGTTCAAATTTCACTTATCACTAAACTAGAGGAAACATCACAAAATAGCCAGGTTTACCTGTAATCTCCTATATAAATCCCACCACTGTCTCATCTTTAAATTACTCCAGAATTCTCTAAACAACTACTTCTACCCCAACTCCACATTACACACTCTACCCTGAATGACGCCTCTTCCTGCCCTTCCATCTCCAACCCACTCTCTTACTACAACCTCCATCATCACCTTCATACTTCCAGAAAACACATCCTTGACATATATAAACCCAGTAAAAATATAGGAAAGACCCTTTACACAAATACTCTGCTGCACATGCGTGGAACTCACTCCCTCAAAACATAAGAAGCATTCATCACATGACACTAAATATACAGAACCAACTGATATTGCCAACATCCTGGCAGATAGGTGGAACTCACTCCCTCAAAACATAAGAAGCATTCCTCACATGACACTAAATATACAGAACCAACTGATATTGCCAACATCCTGGCAGATAGGTTTAGTGCTAACTTTACCCCCCTCTCACCCCCTACAGGACCCATCTTTATACCGGAAGAATGCAAAGTTTCTGTAATAACGGCTGCACAGGTAAAAACCTCACTCTCCAAAGCCGAGAACACAGCATCCATGGGACCTGACAACATCCCAGGCTGCCTTCTACATAAACTATAGAATGAACTGGCACCCCACCTAAGTACCATGTTCAATCATAGCCTCACCTCAGGCTTTGTGCCCATTGAATGGTGCACCACAATGGTTATCCCACTCCACAAAGGGGGGGGACCACAACAGACCCCAGGAACTACTGCGCCATTAGCCTGACGAGCCTGGTCTGCAAGGCCATGGAACGTATCATCATGGAACATTGGAGATCTCCAAACTCTGGACTCCACACAGTTCGGGTTTGTAAAAGTCAGATCATGTCTCCTAAACCTGATAGACTTCTTTGAAGTAGTCACCAAAGCCATAGATGAAGGTAAGGTGGTTCACACAGCCTATCTAGATCTTGCCAAGGCGTTCAACACCATCCCCCACTCTGGAATTATAGATAAACTCACTAAACTAGGTATAAATCCCTATGTCACAAGATGGGTTGCCAGCTGGCTTACTGACAGAACCCACACTGTGAAAGTAACAAACTCCAAATCAGACTTCAGACCAATGACAAGTGGAGTACCACAGGGTTCAGTCCTGGGTCCTCTCCTGTTTGGTATCTACTTCTCTGAAGTACAGGCTAACACAGAAGGTCTTTGGCTAACTAAATTTGCAGATGACTGCAAACTAGGAGCCATAATCGAAACTACTAATGATGTGGACATCCTACAAAAGGGCCTCACTGAGACAGATGCCTGGTGTCAAAGCCATGGTCTCAAGCTCAATGCCAAAAAGTGTATTGTCATCCCCTTTGGTAAAAACACTGTACCCATGAACTACCACATAGGCAGTAGTCTACTTAACACCGAAAGTGTGATAAGAGACCTTGGGATACAGGTGGACAGTAGTCTCTCCTGTGATAATCACATCGCCACAGTGGTCAGGAAATCCTTCTACGTGGCACACCTCATCACAAAAGGTTACTCATCCAGAAAAAAAGAGATCATTGTTCCCCTCTACTCATCACTTATTAGACCCATTATAGAGTACAACACCCCTTTTGGTATGTACCTCACAAGACATTTACAACAACTGGAAATGCCGCAGAAATACCTCACAAAGAGGATTACTGGCCTCAAACAGATGCCTTACGCAGACCGTCACAAAAAACTCCAGCTTTACTCCATCGCATATCGCCTACTCAGAGGTGATCTCTGCCTAACATATAAAGCTATGTCAAACCCAGAGTTGTTGGACATGCTCCACTTAAAGAAATCCCAATCCCTCTGAGCTACACACTCTAGGGACCTAAACCTTGTCACCACAATAAACAGAACATGCTGGAGGAATAGATTCCTGTCCTAGAGACTTCCCATACTCTGGAACAGACTACTTTATCTATGTCACACCTAGCTCCTCATTAACACTCTTCAAGAAAAATCTTGATGATTGCATGGGTAATAGGAAATTCACCCAGGGATCACTTCTGTGGTTCTGCTTGACAGGGGCACAGGAAAATAATTTTCTTGGGTGGTGAAAGCCAGGGTACTTTTTTGGCTAGGCTTGTATAGGTCCTAGGGCCAATAGCCTAGTACCTACCTATGAACCTATGAACCTATGAATCAAAAACACCTGTGCAAAAAAAAAAAAAACTTAAAATTTTTCTTCGGAGTACATGATCCTGTCCTTGTCTAACCCCCACTTGATCTAGCCTCTTCTCTTCTCAGCTTTAACTCCTTTTCCTTATTTTACTCTTTACTTCCTTGCACTTGCCTCATATACCTTTATACCTTCCTCTCCCCTCACTTCCATAGCATATATATTCATACATATCTTTATTAAAAAAAAAAAAAATGTTTTTGATTGAATGGTTTACCTATTTGTATGTACTTCATGTTTGATATTCTCTAGACATGTCAGTTGTTATTTAGCCTACTCTATGTACAGATATTCTCTAACTGTTGATTTTCTTATTATGTTTCATGATGGTTTTAATTTTTTACACTTATTTTTATTTTTGATTTGATTTTTATTGTAAAAATATGTAATACTTCTGGAGCTTTTCTCCTTAGGTCTCCACTGAAAATGGGCCCCCTGGGTCAATTCAACTAACCTGGTTAACAAATGCCAATAAATAAATAAATAAATACAATCAATATCATATAGGAGAAGCACCATTCAAATCAAACACTGTTGTAAGGGATATAGGAACCCTTGTTGATAATTCTTTATCATTTGACCATCATTTCTCCACAGCACTTCAGAAAGCGTTTTATCTGGCTCATCTAATTTCCAAAGGCATCTCCACTGATCCAAAGAAGACTTAACTTCCCTTTACTGATATTTTATCAATCCATTATTGAATATAATGCACAGTTTGGCATATTTGCATGTAAACATATCACACAAGTTGAGAGACCTTAGAGATTCATAACTAATAGTTATCATGAGAGACTGGCAGCCCTTTTTCTGTAGTCAATCTCTTACAGACACCTCCATGAAAGATCTAGCCCTATTAAAACTAATCCTTTGCAGAACTAATGGTACATCAAATTCTTGGTTAAAGGAACTAAACCTTCATCAGCAGATAAATAAGACATGTGGGCATGATAGATTCATATCCCAATGTATCCTTCACCTCTGGAACAAACGTCCACTATGTGTCAATCAGAGTGGCACACCTACCACCTTAAGGTTAACTCTGAAAGGACTTTTCTGGGGGAGCATTGGCCAGGACAGCACCAACTAACCTTTATAAAGCTCTGCTGGACCTGCCAGTCCCACTCCCACTGCACCAGGGTCTGCATTGTGAGCAAACAGCATGGCAATGTTACTCATAGTGGGCAGTGTAGGTTGCCCAGCCTTATCTGATATTACTGCATGGAGATTAAATGTTATGAGACCTTAGAACATCTGTAGGTAGAGTACACGTTTTGTGACTTTTTAGATATTATGTTACCATAAATAAACTATAGAACACATTTCCTCATACCATCACACGTATATCTAATGTAAGAAAACACTGAATAAATATTTAAAATGGAATTTTACAGTAACTGAGAATGCAGCTGTGGAGTAACTTAATATATTTTGGCTTCTACTTTTCTCTGGCACATGAGTAACAGTGCTTCCTCAGTTCTTTAAGTAACAACTTCTTTTTTAACTTTTGTATAACTTTCCTTTAGTCCTTTCACTAATCCTTTTCTACCTTATGATTAATCTTGGCATTAACTTACCTGTACAGTATTCCTTATTTTATTTTTCTGAGTATAGATTTCACTTGCAATGTGACTGCAACAATTTATGCTGCTTACCTGTTCATCCTCACTTAATCTTATCCATCAATTATATTTGTTTTTACTTTCATCTTTATTATGTTCAGTTTTTCTCTATATCAATTCTTTTTTAGTTATCATATTTTATTTGTTCAAAATGTCTTCTTTTCTTCAATTTCATATGACCTTTTTGTAATGTTTAATTATATCCTTAGCCAATATGTTGGATTTTATAAAATTGACTATTTCTAATCTCTGGAAATGTCCTTCCATGCCTCCAAAACAATAAAAAAAATGGTTCTGCCTAATTAGATATCCCTGCTTAACATTATGGTGGTTTAGTAGTAAGATCTCTGCCTCACAACTCTAGGGTTTGGGATTTAGTCTTGACCTTTATTTATTATCCATTTGGAGTTTTGCATGTTCTCACCATGTTCATTTGCCAGTTAAATAGTTACATTAAAATTTAAAAGCAAAAAATATACACAAATAAATCAGAATATAAAAGTCAGTTGCCGCTAACAATGTCATTAAAGAGTATGGTCATATTGTTTTGGGTTTTGTTAAGGTTTATACAGACCAATATATACACTAGCATCAGTGCTAGTTTGTCTAAATTATTAGTGTGTATACACAGGCATGCATTTTTTTTCTGAGACTGTTTTCATTGAAGATCATTTTATCATAGCTGTCCATTCAAACCCAAACAGTACTTTACAGAAAAAGTTAAAAAAATAAAAAATAAAAATAATTTTATGTGGCTATCAGTGCCCTAATCCCCATGCTTCCAAATGCATCCATATAGATTCATTAATATCAAAGCATAGATGCTAATGAATGTTGATTCATCTTCTTTATTTTTAATATCAGGAAATGAGAAAAGTTGTGTGATCACATGTTAAAATGAAACCAGTGGCTTCCCAAAGACTGGAGGTAGAGGGTTCCTCGTTTACAATTCCCTGAAATACACACATTTAAACAACCATCAGTGACTTTAGAATAGTAACTTACATGTAGATGGCCAGAAAATATTTAAATTAGAATGGCTAACTAAATACATCCATGTGAGAAAGTGAGCATGTTCAAATAACGACAATTATTTCCTTCTGCATTTTAAATGCTTCTTTCACAATTTTAGCAATTAATTGTCCAAATATAAAACATAACTATTCAGCATTTATCATTTAACTGTTATCCTTTAGAAGAATAGCAAGGAAAAAATTAGGATTTTGCCATAGTCTACCTGATTATAAAGTAACTACCCCATGTGTCACAGTCAATCCATAATTTCCCCCAAAAATTACAATCATTTTTAAATAAAGTAAATAAAAAAAAAATATTTAGAAAGTCATCTGACAGCTTTAAGTCATGACTACAACTTTTGTAGAGATGTGATTGATAGCCAAACT
The DNA here is from genome assembly GCF_019279795.1 of Protopterus annectens. Taxonomy (NCBI): domain Eukaryota; kingdom Metazoa; phylum Chordata; order Ceratodontiformes; family Protopteridae; genus Protopterus; species Protopterus annectens. The sequence goes on from NC_056737.1 coordinate 226,561,759, forward strand.
CATATTTGCATTTTCAAAATCTGGGAGGCGTCATAACAACTCTGGGAGTCTATTCTAGAGACAGAAATACATCTGTGGTTTGTTAGTTGTCCAACGAGTAAGTGCAGGACAAAGAGTGGTCAAAGGCAAATCAAGAAAAAATCAAGGTGGTGAGGTAGTTACATTATGCAGATCTTCCCCAAAGGTCCATATGTGGTTCTCTTGTTCTCTTTTGTAGACCAAACTGAAGTTCAAAAGTATGACAGTAAATTTCTGCTGATCAGCTTCTTTTGGAATGGCCTTTTGAACAGATATGATTATGTGGTCTGGAAAGTCACCTATCCATTAAAAGTGTAGTCTGCATCACTGACCTATCCAGTTCCTGCAGTTGTATTAATATGCCTTCTAAAACATGTCCTGTCTGTGCAATACCTCAGTAGAGTTCTTTGCTTGTGGATCTGGTTTCCTAAACCTCACTTAGTAACCTGCAGTAATTTTTGTTACCTCCAAGTCCAGAGACATAAGAGCATAGGATCATGTAAGAAAAAAAAAATTTTTTTTATTAGAATGAGAGAAACTGGTGAAAATGTTAAATCATTTTTATTCATTAGAATTAAGTGTGAATTGATATGGACACCTCACTTTGATATTTTACATGTCCACAAGTATTTTTTCCTGTGCAAAAGATGAACTGGAGCATATAAGACAACAATTAGGAAACTTCAAAGCTTATGTGTTTTTTTTTTTTTTTTAAAAAAGTGCTTTCATAAAGAGAAGTACATCATAGTAAAGGCTTATAAAATAATAAAAAGGAGGAAATTTCTATCCTTCCGATCTTTGAAATAAACTGTGAGACTCAACGTATAAGCTCCCATTGGAAAAACTGGGTAGCCAAATTTCAGTAATAAGCAAAATACTAACTTTAATAGCAAATTATAAATTAACAACTTTATCATTGCAGGGTAAAAGAGTGTAGGAATTACATAAAACCACTGCGGTGGTGGTGCTGCGGTAGCATTGTCACCTCACAGTAAGACGTTGTCTTGTTTGATTCTCAGCTAAAGCGTCTTCTGTGTGGAGACGTGTGAATGGGTGTACCTTCGTTGAAGGTTGTGCGTCAGAGCTGAAACTCGGCACGTAAAAATCTACTGCCAATCATTAGCGGACCGGAGTTCCACTGTGGCGACCCCTAACCGGGAAAAAGCCGAAAGACACAACAATAACAACTGAGGGAGTAGCTGGCAAATTCTAATACACATTAGACAAGTTAACAAACAAGGTTTTGTGTCCCTGAAAAACACTGACTATGAAGTATATGCATTCAGAGATGTGAGAAAAAAGAAGACGCATCAATAGATGTATTTTGTTAAGCTGAGTTCATTGCTAGAAAGTGGAAGTTCCCTGGCATGACTAGAAACATAAAAGCAAAGACAGCAAAGACATGTAGTGTGGCAGCGCAGGGCAGGGTAAGTGGGAAGTTCCCCTGATATTTTGGAAATACAAGCAAAGAAGACTGGATGGGCATATCACGAAGTTAATAAAATAGAAGCAAAGTGTGAGAGAGAGAGAGAGAGAGAGAGAGAGTGAGTGTGTGTGTGTGTGTGTGTGTGTGTGTGTGTGTGTGTGTGTGTGTGTGTGTGTGTGTGTGTGTGTGTGTGTGTGTGTGTGTGTGTGTGTGTGTGTGTGTGTGTGTGTGTGTGAGAGACAAAGAGACAGAGAGATGATTAGTGAAAAAAAGTAGGTTGACTAAAGAAGACAGAAAATAAGCATGTATAAATACCCCAGAAAAGAGAGAGAGTTATAAAAGGCGGTGCAGACACGTGGTGCAGGATATCTCTGTAAATTACACTGTTAACTGGTTTAGGGTGAGTAAGTATGGGAGTTCAATCCAGTTTAGTTTTTGTAGGGTTATGCAATGGTGAGATCTATGGTGAAGGTTAGCAGGAAATTTGACAATTTTATTACAACATGCTTCCAGGTTATTCAAGTTAGATTTACGAAGGTTTTGAAGACCTGAGAACAGTAGAGAAGGGTGGATAGGAGGTGAGTTCTGGCAGTGGCAATCCTTGTGTGATTAGATAAGTATGGTGTAGCCCAATACAGGGCTCCTATTTTTATGCGGACTTTTTTGATTGTTAATGAAATATATTTGTCAAGTTTTAGGTTGCTGTCTAGGGTGGCACTGAGTTTTGCTTGTTCAACAGGTTCAATTTTTGTGCCATTAGAGGCAAAGACTGAGTGATGTGTTGTTTTTTGAGGCTGAATTTGAAAATATCATCAGTTTAGTTTTGTTAGGGTTTAAAATGAGTTGATGGTTTGATAAACATTTTTCAATGTTATGGAGGGCTTTCTGAGACTTTGCTTGGAATTTGGTTAAGGAAGGGGTGGAGCAAATAAGGGAGGCATCATCTGTGTATTTAATGATAGAGGCAGGTGCAGCTACAGTATAAAGAATATTGGTTAAAATAAAGAGAAGTGGTCCTAAGATAGAGCCTTGTGGGATGCCGACATTTATGGGTGAAAGGGGTGAACGTTTGTTTTCCCAGATGGTGGCTTTTTTGTGGTTGGAGAGATAGCTGAGAAACCAGTGTAGGGTATTAGAGCTGAAATTGAGAAAGACAAGTTTGTTGAGAAGAATTTGGTGAGATACGGTGGCAAAGGCTTTAGACAGATCTATAAAGGTGGCTGAGATAAGGTGGTTATTGTTTTTAAGGTGGTTTATTGTATTGGTGAAACTTAATAGAGCGGTATTAGTACTACATTTGGGGCGGAAACCATGCTGAGTAGTAGATAGAAGGTTATGTCTTAGGAGGTAGTCTAATATCTGTTTATGTAAGCATTTTTCTAGGATTTTAGAAAGTGGTGATAGTATAGCTATAGGTCTATAGTTAGATAGGTCAGTAGAGGGCCCTCATTTGTGCAGAGGTATTACATGAGATATGTTCCAGAGAAGGGGGACATACTACTCAGAGAGAGAGCGGTTGATTAGAATAGATATAGGATAAGAGATAGTTATAGCAGCAAGTTTCAGAAATTCACCATATATATGATACAAAGCTGTGATACTGATGTACAGAACGTAGATAGCTATGAAGAGAACATATGTAAATGCAAATGAAAATGCAGAAAGGCCAGAAACAGCACTAATAATTTATATCTATATCTATATCTAAATCTATATCTATATTTATATATATACGTATATCTATATCTATATCTATAGCTATAGCTATATCTGGTTGCAATCTGAAACATTGAGTGCTCATGTAAGTGAATGTTTTTTCAGGCAGTAAATATCAGTGAATTCATATGAGTGAATGCTGTTTTCAATGGAGTTTTTGCTGCCAGCATTATGTATATGATTGTAGTGCAGCAGGGTAAGGGAATTTGCCCTCACCCCGCTGTTGTACATTCTCAGAGTTGTGTGTATATATATATATATATATATATATATATATATATATATATATATATATAAATATATATATATTTATATATGGGTCTACTTCAGAATGTCGACCATTCAGAATGCCGACTTTCATATGGCCAACACCATATGATCGACATTCCGAAAGACCGACATTCTGAAATAGCACCATTTACCTACCTGTAAACAGAGTAAAACTGTGTTATGCAAGGGGGGCAAGCCCCCTGCACCCCCCACACCCCCTGCTACTTAAATATTCTCACTTCAAGATCGCACTGCAGTGCAGGAAAGGGGAATCTCCCAGTCCTGCACTGTAGCGGGATCTCCGCTATCATTTGTCGGCCTTTCAAACGTTCGCTCATATGGTGTCGGCCATATGAGTTTTGAACATTTGAAAGTTAGAACAAATGAAGGGCTCCCATATAAATATATATATATATATATATATATATAAATATATATATATATATATATATGTGTGCAACAACAAGCAGCACTGAGACCACAGCCAGGGCAGATTTGTTCCACTACCACTTCTCAACACAAAAGTTTGTTTGTTTGTTGCAACACCTACAGGTGCTTGCTTTCGATTGTACTCCACATGCAAAAAAGCTCAGCAAGACACTTGGTTGAGCAGCCAAAATGTTTCAAATGTATTGTCTTCCCAAGCACAGCGTATATAATCAGCTCTACTTGAATATCAGCAAGTGTAGTTCACCTTCGTTACCATAGACGACAACTGCATTCATTAAAACCATCAAGTATTTATTCACATCGAACAATAACTTAAAAATAAAACAAAAATAAAAAATAAAAAACAGGACAAAGGATAAGCGCTTTCGGGTCTCCTCAGTAACCCTTCATCAGATCCATGTGTACTGTGCAGTTAGTGCCTGTTTAAAAATTGCTCTCTACCAATAGAGTGCTAGATAATGGGTGATGTCACATCACACACATCTTCTCAAACCACGCCTCTTGAGCGCAGGTTTCATGGGAAATGTAGTGTTCAGTCCCGGTCTTCTATGAGCTTGTAGTTTTCCAATCCAATACATTTCTTCCTGCTCCAGTCTGTTGTTGTTATCACCTCCCCTTTCCGAGGTTAGAACAATTCTAAGCACTCTGAACTTGAAATTATGTCCTTCATTGTCCCTGACATGTTTGGCCAGAGGATTCTTATAATCTTTGAGTCTGATGTCACTTATATGTTTGGATAGTCTCTCCTTAAATTGTCTTACTGTCTTTCCAACATAGAAATGGTCACATAATGAACATGTGGCCAAATATACTATGTTTTTTGTGTTACAATCAGCATAGAAACTGCAGGTGTATTTCTTTTTGGTGATGGGATGCTCAAAACTGTTCTCTGTACATATATACCTGCACATAGTACACCTTCTACATGGAAATGTCCCTCTTCTATCAGAGTTGACACGTGGTACTAAGTAGTCTTCTTTGCATAACCTGTTTTTCAGATTACTTGCATTCCTGTAACCAAACTTAGGTACCTCTCCAATCACTTCTTTGCATTCTTCACTTGACAATAGTATCTTCCAGTTCCTTCTAATAATATTACATATCCCCTCAGTATCTGTTGTATGTGTGAGAATCATTTTAACTTCTCTTTGCTCATTCCTATTGTTTCTTGAAGGTGCACTATCTTGTTTACCTTTCAGGTATGGCTTACCTCTCGTTTCTCTTTCCAACAGCACATTGTGTCTCATTCTCACTATCTCTTCCTCTCTGTAACCTCTCACCTCCAAGTGTCCAGACATATCATTCATAGCTCTGTCAAGGGTTACATCATTCGAATGTATCCTAGATGTTCTAAGGAATTGACCTCTCATAACATTTCTGTATGTATATTTTGGATGCATGCTGTTCCTTGGTAGTATATTGTTCTTCCAACATTCTTTTTTAAATAGGCTGGTTTCTATGTTTCCTTCTTCATCTTGTAGTATTCTCACATCCAAAAAGTCCATTTGACTTTCATTACTCAAAATAGTAAACTCCAGAAAGTTGGTGCTGTTTTCTAAATATCTATGGAAATTATTGAGCTCCATGACATCACCTTCCCATAAAATATAAATATCATCCACAAATCTCTGGTATATCTTTAGGCATTTATTCCAAGGGTTATTTGATAAATGACTCTATCTTCCCATTGCGCCAACACTATGTTAGCATAGCTGTTGGCACATGGCGTACCCATTGCCACACCACATAGTTGTATGTAGAGTTTACTGTTGAAAATGAAGACATTGTTCTCAAGTATCAACTTCATTAGCTCACATATAACTGTGATTTTATTTTCTTCATAATCTCCTTTATTCAACATGAATTTTCGTAATGCGGCTATGCCATAGCCATTGGGAATGCTTGTAAATAAACTCTTGATATCCATACAGACCATTAAGTGTTTCTTCTTGTCTTTTTTGTTCTTCATATATACACTTAATTTCTCAATAAATGCTTCCGTATCTTTCAGAACCGCTGGTGCTTTTACTAACTCTTTCTTGATATGGTGGGTTTTCCAGTTTTTCCCCCTAAGAATAAGAGAGGTGAGAAGCAGAAAGGAAATGAGATCACTAAGCAGGGGGAGAAAAAGGAGAAGGTCGTATGTGGAAGAGAAATAAATGAAGAAATCAATGATAGTTTGGTTTTTAATTTGTCATCCCTTCAGTTAAATAATGCACATAAGAGTATTCTCAACAAGGGCCTCAAATTTATACCTACAAGTGGTATGGAAGAGAATGAAGCAATACTGAGCCTGAAGATGTTTGGACGAGATGTTATGCTAAGAAACATGTATAAGAATACTAAAGGAATGGAATTAGACCTGTTCAAGAAACCAAGTTGTTTTGTACCACAGAATAGTGCAGTCATGGATACTTTCCTGAATGTCTGTGAAAAAGATATCTTGGAATATATACAGAACAATAGAAAAAGGTCCTTCAATATTACAAAGGAAGAGAGACAGGCTCTAAAAGAATTATAGGAGAATAAGAGTCTAACAATTAGACCTGCTGACAAAGGGGGAGGTGTGGTCCTAATGGACAGTGATAAATATATAGAGGAAGTAACAATCCTATTACAGGATGTTTCCTCATATAAAGAAATAAACCACTGTGACTTAGAGAAGATCAAAATGAAGATGAGGCTGCACACAGTAGAAATGAAAGAAAGAGGTCAAATATCAGTTGAGCTATGTAATTATCTGCAGGTGGAGTTTCCATTGACTCCGGCATTCAAATGCCTTCCTAAAATACATAAAAATCCACAGAGACCACCAATGAGACCTATTGTGGCAGGGGCAGGATGGATCACTGAGCCAGCCTCTATATATGTGGAGAACCATATTAAGAAAGAGCTAGTAAAAGCACCAGCGGTTCTGAAAGATACGGAAGCATTTATTGAGAAATTAAGTGTATATATGAAGAACAAAAAAGACAAGAAGAAACACTTAATGGTCTGTATGGATATCAAGAGTTTATTTACAAGCATTCCCAATGACTATGGCATAGCCGCATTACGAGAATTCATGTTGAATAAAGAAGATTATGAAGAAAATAAAATCACAGTTATATGTGAGCTAATGAAGTTGATACTTGAGAACAATGTCTTCATTTTCAACAGTAAACTCTACATACAACTATGTGGTGTGGCAATGGTATGCGCCAACAGCTATGCTAACATAGTGTTGGCGCAATGGGAAGATAGAGTCATTTATCAAAATAACCCTTGGAATAAATGCCTAAAGATATACCAGAGATTTGTGGATGATATTTATATTTTATGGGAAGGTGATGTCATGGAGCTCAGCAATTTCCATAGATATTTAGAGAACAGCACCAACTTTCTGGAGTTTACTATTTTGAGTAATGAAAGTCAAATGGACTTTTTGGATGTGAGAATACTACAAGATGAAGAAGGAAACATAGAAACCAGCCTATTTAAAAAAGAATGTTGGAAGAACAATATACTACCAAGGAACAGCATGCATCCAAAATATACATACAGAAATGTTATGAGAGGTCAATTCCTTAGAACATCTAGGATACATTCGAATGATGTAACCCTTGACAGAGCTATGAATGATATGTCTGGACACTTGGAGGCGAGAGGTTACAGAGAGAAAGAGATAGTGAGAATGAGACACAATGTGCTGTTGGAAAGAGAAACGAGAGGTAAACGATACATGAAAGGTAAACAAGATAGTGCACCTTCAAGAAACAATAGGAATGAGCAAAGAAAAGTTAAAATGATTCTCACACATACAACAGATACTGAGGGGATATGTAATATTATTAGAAGGAACTGGAAGATACTATTGTCAAGTGAAGAATGCAAAGAAGTGGTTGGAGAGATACCTAAGTTTGGTTACAGGAATGCAAGTAATCTGAAAAATAGGTTATGCAAAGAAGACTACTTAGTACCACGTGTCAACTCTGATAGAAGAGGGACATTTCCATGTAGAAGGTGTACTATGTGCAGGTATATATGTACAGAGAACAGTTTTGAGCATCCCATCACCAAAAAGAAATACACCTGCAGTTTCTATGCTGATTGTAACACAAAAAACATAGTATATTTGGCCACATGTTCATTATGTGACCATTTCTATGTTGGAAAGACAGTAAGACAATTTAAGGAGAGACTATCCAAACATATAAGTGACATCAGACTCAAATATTATAAGAATCCTCTGGCCAAACATGTCAGGGACAATGAAGGACATAATTTCAAGTTCAGAGTGCTTAGAATTGTTCTAACCTCGGAAAGGGGAGGTAATAACAACAACAGACTGGAGCAGGAAGAAATGTATTGGATTGGAAAACTACAAGCTCATAGAAGACCGGGACTGAACACTACATTTCCCATGAAACCTGCGCTCAAGAGGCGTTGTTTGGGAAGATGTGTGTGATGTGACATCACCCATTATCTAGCACTCTATTGGTAGAGAGCAATTTTTAAACAGGCACTAACTGCACAGTACACATGGATCTGATGAAGGGTTACTGAGGAGACCCGAAAGCGCTTATCCTTTGTCCTGTTTTTTATTTTTTTATTTTTGTTTTATTTTTAAGTTATTGTTCGATGTGAATAAATACTTGATGGTTTTAATGAATGCAGTTGTCGTCTATGGTAACGAAGGTGAACTACACTTGCTGATATTCAAGTAGAGCTGATTATATACGCTGTGCTTGGGAAGACAATACATTTGAAACATTTTGGCTGCTCAACCAAGTGTCTTGCTGAGCTTTTTTGCATGTGGAGTACAATTGAAAGCAAGCACCTGTAGGTGTTGCAACAAACAAACAAACTTTTGTGTTGAGAAGTGGTAGTGGAACAAATCTGCCCTGGCCGTGGTCTCAGTGCTGCTTGTTATTGCATTCATACTCTATTTTTTCAGTAGTACATTCCTGTTTGGTTCTTGTTTTGTTGTGTTTGTATATATATATATATATATATATATATATATATATATATATATATATATATATATATATATATCTTCTTCTTCCTGGTTAGGGGTCACCACAGCAGATCACTGTCCGCTCATGATTGGCAGTGGAGTTTTACAGTGTCGAATTGCCAGCCTGACACCCAACCTTCCTCAGAAGGCACACACATGCACGCACTCACACCTAGGGCCAATTTAGTGTGTCCAATCCACCTACAGCATGTCTTTGGGATGCGGGAGGAAACCGGAGCACCCAGAGGAAACCCACACGACCACAGAGAGGACATGCAGACTCTGCACAGAAGGCACCCCAGCCAAGGATCAAACCGGAGAACCTCTTGCTGTGAGGTGGCAACGCTAGCCACTGCACCACTGTGGCCACCTATATATATATATATATATATATATATATATATATATATATATATTTTAAACCCTGCTCATGTTCGGCTGCTGTGCATTCTTGGCGGAGCGTCTACACCTATACTGTCCTGTCCCACCCTGAACTACCCACTTTGTATATGCCCGGGTGGACACTTGGCCCAACCATTTTTACCAGCAGTTCAACCTGCCGCTTAACCAAGTAAATCAATCTGTACTGAACCAGATTATCCCAGAAGGACTCAAGGAAGTATGTACATCTGCTGCTAAACACTTGGCCCAACCATTTTTACCAGCAGTTCATCCTGCCGCTTAACCAAGTAAAATCTATATGTACTGAACCAGCTTATCCCAGAAGGACTCAAGGAACTGTCCTGTCCCACCCTGAACTACCCACTTTGTATATGCCCGGGTGGACACTTGGCCCAACCATTTTTACCAGCAGTTCAACCTGCCGCTTAACCAAGTAAATCAATCTGTACTGAACCAGATTATCCCAGAGGGACTCAAGGAAGTATGTACATCTGCTGCTAAATTGTGAATGTTATTGCTTTTAGGCCCAACTAGGTGTTCAGTGCACTCCCCTGCATGAATAGCCAGCAGCCAAGCCCTTACTCTATTGTATCTCTGCACCCCCTCCACATCCAGATCCCTGATTTACATTAGCTCCTATCTCCCCTCAGCCTATCTAGTCCAGGGACTGCCCAGGTGGGTTATAAGCTGCATTTCTCCATTTGTCCACTAGATGGCAGTCTCTTACCACTAATCCTGACTACTTCTCTCACTACTGATTCTCTCTGTAAACTATAATTTGCCCTGTTTATTCTGTCTCACATATTTTTACCACCTCTGTCCTTCTGACTATATGTTTCCCTACTCACCTTTCATCAACTACACAATCTGCTGATTGTTCCTGCTCTTCTCCTGCTCTCCTTGTTTCTATCCGCTCCGTTCGCCCTGCGGGCTCACTCCGCTCCCCTACCCTGCCCCCAAATTCCACCCGCCCCCAGTACCTCTACCTTTATGCTACCATAACCACACCCACTGTCTTCCCAAACCAATCAGTCTCCTCCTCACTAGTAACACCCACTCCCTTTTTCCCGCTCAAATTTTCCAACCCTGCTCATCAATCAGATCACACCTATCCAATTAGGCCTTATCATCCTCCCCACCACCACTCCCCAGCATACTCACACTAATCGCTCACTTACTGTTCACCCCTCCCCCTCCTTTATCTACCTACTACCTACTCTCTATATATATCCCTCTCTTGTAACTACCAACACTACACAAAAATAGTACCTCTAAATAGCCTATTCCACCATGTTATCTAAACACTCACAAATCTCCTATCTATTGCTTTTACTTCTCAACCTATCCTACCTTCACTACCTCACCCAGCCCCACACTCCATACCATCAACACTCCTTCCATGTAACTAACCATCTTTCCTTCTCTCCCCCACATCCTTGGACCCCAATCTCCCCCCACCTTTATCCTATAGAAAACATCCTACTTTTTCCCTACAAACTTATTACCTCATATAAATCTCCTACCCCACTAATAACTAACAAACCCTTAATAATTTCACCTGAATCCAACCTACACTCCAAACTGTGCTATTACCTCTCTAACTCAATCTCATACTTGATCTGCAGTCTACTATCAGGTGACATCCATCCCAATCCTGGCCCATCCAACTCATCCACCACAAACAAGTCAATATTCCTTACTTCTTTAAATTCTCAGAGCATAGTTAATAAAATCCCAAACCTCCATGCCTGGATAAATCATAATAAACCTGACATCCTATCCATCTCAGAAACTTGGCTAAAACCCCACATAAAAGACTCTGAAATTATACCACCAAATTACTGTATCATTAGAAAAGATAGATCCCACAAAAAAGGGGGAGGAGTAGCACTCATATACTCATCCTCCTTATCAGTCACTCCCTATAATAAGCCTATTCCACCCTTTAAGAACGCCGAACTACTCCTTGCAATACTTCAAATTAACAAACATAAGCACATATGTATAGCTTCCCTCTACATCCCCCCAGGGGATAATATTTCTACCCTTGAACACATCCTCTCCTGGCTCTCCACCAACATCAATAATGAAACAATAATCCTAGGATATGTGAATATTAACTGGGCTTCCATTCAATCTCCTACAAATCCACTCAACATCAACCTCTACAACTTTTCACAACTAATTAACTCTATAACACATCCCTCAAAAAACCCCTCCAGTGGCAGTATTTTGGACTGGATTCTAGTCTCACATCCTCAATACTTCTCTGACAGGGGTACTCTTCCAGATCCTCTTAGTGACCATCTTCCCATCTTTACATACCGACTCCATTTATCCTTATATCGTTCCCATAACTATATTACCGTACGTAACCAAAAAAACTTTAACACAACATCCTTCACTAACTCCCTAAAAGCTATAAACTGGAACTGTCTAAAAACATTACCTCTCGACAACGCAGTTGCTCACTTTAACACCTTATTCCTAAAAATTTTAGACCACCATGCTCCCATAAGGACAAAGAGAATAAAAACAAAAACAGCCACTTGGCTTACTAAAAACACACTAACTATTATGAGGCAAAGAGATAAAGCCTGGGCTCTCTACCTAAAAAACAGGTCCCCCCTCACCCTTCTTGAATACAAAACACTTCGAAACAAAGTAAAAAAACTCATCATTTCCGACCGACAAAACTTTTTTTCCACACTACAAAACAACAACAAAACTAACCCTCAGAAATTCTGGAAAGGTATCTCCACTCTCCTTAACCCCGCAAACTAGACACCCCTCCCTGACCCAAATGCTACTGACACTGACTTAGCAACCCAATTTAACGCTTTTTTCATTGACTCTATCTCTAAACTTACTTCTTCTTTCTCTAATACCACCACAATCTCCACATCACCTCTTCCCTCCTCTACCATTACCCTTCCCTGTTCTTCCACCACTCCTTCACTCTCCCCCACTAACTCACAATCCTTTACCCCTTCTTCTACTATCACTCACCCCTCTCCATCTCCTTCCCCTACTTCCCACACTTCCCAGTGTCCTCCCTTCTCATTAAAACCAATTCCCACTTTTACTATAAAAAAACTCCTTCAGAAATTGAAGCCATGCTCCAATGCTCCAGAAGATATCCCTGCTTATTTTCTCAGTCTAGCCGCTGAAGCAGTCACCTACCCCATTAGCATTCTAATTAACCATTCAATCCAGGAATGCATAGTACCCACAATTTGGAAAAAGGCCTTCATTATACCATTACATAAAGGAGGCAACAATAATAATGTTACCAACTTCCGTCCCATTGCTATCCTGTCTCCTATCTCTAAACTCTTAGAAAAATGCATACAACAACTTCTTCCACACCTCTTAGATAAACAGCTTCTAACACCCACACAACATGGATTCAGGCCAAATCATAGTACTATGACTGCCCTTCTCTCCTTCCTTGAAACTATTAATAAAGCCCGGGATTCTGGCCTTATTGTTTCCACCCTTCTACTAGACCTTTCTAAAGCCTTCGATGCTATCTCTCATAGCCTGCTTTTAACTAAACTCTCTAAACTTAACCTATCCCCTTCTTCCTTGAATTGGTTCTCCAGCTACTTATCTAACCGATATCAAGCAGTAAAATGGAAAAAGGCCACCTCCTCATTTCTTAATACCCCAACCGGAGTCCCCCAAGGATCCATATTAGGTCCCCTTCTTTTTAATATATTTATAAATGATTTCCAGAACTGTATTCCTCTCTCAAATATCATCCAATATGCAGATGATTCAACTATCATCTGCTCTGCCACATCTACCCCTGTACTCCTAAAACTTACTCAAGAAGCTTTTTCAACCACTGAGCAATGGATGAAAAGAAACCACCTTGTATTAAATGCCTCTAAAACCAAACTAATGGTATTTACTCCCTCTAAAACTACCTCATTCAACTTTAACTCCTTCACTATCACTAGCCAAAACAATATACCTCTGGAACTGGTATCAGAGACCAAATTACTTGGGGTCCAAATTGACAACCAGCTTAAATTCCATTCCCACTTACAACTAAACATCAAAAAGACCCATCAAAAACTAGGCATGCTCTACCAATAAAATAACTACCTTACCCCTGCCACTAAAGTAACTCTCTCTACTTCCTTTCTTATCCCCTCCCTTCTCTCCGGAACTCCTCTTCTCACTAACCTACAATCCTCTCTTAAATCTCAACTTTCCTCCTGCTACAACAAAATTGCCAAATTTGCTACCAGCCAAAAGTCATCCTCCCATCACTGCCCTTCTCTCCAAAAACTAAAATGGCTGAACTACCAAATCAACTCATCTATACACAACTAACTCTTGTACATAAGCTCATTTTTAACCCCACCCTCTGTCCTTCACTCTCTTCTACCTTTAAGATGTACCTTCCTGATCGAGTACTAAGGTCCAATAATCAAAATCTAATAGAAGTGCACAAACCATCCCATCCACCAGGCAAAAATCTTCTATCTTATGGTTTAGCACATCTCTGGAACTCCCTACCACCTTCCATTCGTACTACTTCTAACCATTACTCTTTTAAAAAATCTCTTCACTCACACCTAATATCCCAATGGGAATGCTCCTGCTCTCTCCCCACATAACAAATTATATCAAACTCCTGTTCCATTCTTTCTATGGAAAACAAACCCCTTTCTCACCTCATTCAAGGCCTTAGATTCCTTCTTTCTCTCTTTCTCACTTCTCTCTCGATCTTATTCTCTTCTAAAACTTTCTCCTTCTATTCATCTCTCCATATACTTTTATTCTAGTACTTATATGTTAGTTAAATATTGCATCAGACTACTGCTACTATATGCGTTTTGTAAACAATGATTCAGACTGTAACTATGAACTGTATATTTCTAAGAAGAAATGCCTCTCTGCTGTACAATGCAATGTTCCATTGCCAGTCAGTTTTAACTCCAACCTCATCACTAGTGTGTATTACTTGCAATGTTTGCTGTATTAATTGTAAAGTTCTTGTTCAAAACTGCAACCTTTGTATAAATATAATCTTTAAACTATTGTAACCTAGAGTGCTATTGGAGCTTTTCTCCCCAGGACTCCATTGAAAACGGGTTCAAATGGCCCAATGGACTATCCTGGTAAACCAACTGCAAATAAATAAAAATAAATAAATATATATATATATATATATATATATATATATATATATATATATATATATATATATTAGCATTATTATACTTGCAGTTAGCACTTTAAGGTTCAATCATATAATATTTTTTCACAGTATAGTTTTTAACTGTGATTGGGTCATTTATCCTATTTAAATCTAATGTATAATGTTGTTTTAGATTCATTATGCTGAAGTTGGATATTTCATCTGATGAAAGTGCTCAACAAAAAGACATATTGAAATTATGTTTCTAGCAGTGTTCCTGACTGAAACAAGCTCATGTGGTTGGCTGGGGGTGGATTAATATCAAACTTTAGCCTTATAATTAACTTTGTACATCCATTGTTTGCAGCCTTTGTTAATTTATTCATTACTGAGGTAATACAACATTTCATTTAGCTTTCTGCTAAATGTTTTGCCTCTGCTGTAATTATCTGTGTTGTTTTTGAGGCATTGATTTCCTCCATTTGTAAGTGGCATCATACTTTGCCTTATGGCCCAGGTCATGCCTCAAAATGGGTCGTCCTACTATTGTGTTTATCCAGTTAACAAGTATAGATAGGTAGATATATACAGTGGATATAAAAAGTGTACACACCACTGTTAAAATGCCAGGTTTTGTTTAAAAAAAAAAAAAGAGACCACAATAAGTTATTTCAAAATTTTCCCACCTTTAATGTGACCTATAACCTGTACAATTAATTTGAAAAACAAAGACATCTGTTAGGGGAAAAATATAAAAAATAAAAAAAACATACAATAAGTTGGTTGCATATGTGTGCAAACCCTTAAACTAATACTTTGTTGAAGCATCTTTTGATTTAATTACAACATTCAGTCTTCTTGGGTAACACCTGCCATCAATTAAAGAGACTCTGATTAACCCCAAATAAAGTTCAGCTGTCCTAGTAGGATTTTCCTGACATTTACTCAGTTACCTACTACAGCAAAAGCCACGGTTCACAGAGAGCTTACAAAGCATCAAAGGGATCTCATTGTTGAAAGGTATCAGTCTGGAGAAGGGTACAAAAAAAATTCCACAGCATTGGATATACCATGGAACACAGTGAGGACAGACATCAAAAAGTGAAGAAAATATGGTAACGTTGCAAAGAACTAGACGTCCCCCCAAACTTGATGAAAAGACAAGATAAAAACTGGTCATAGAGGCTGCCAAGAGACCTACAGCAACACTGAAGGAGCTGCAGGAATTTCTGGCAAGTACTGGTTGTGTACTACATGTGACAATAATCTCCTGTATTCGACATATGTCTGGACTATGGGGTAGGGTTGCAAGACGGAAGCCTTTTCTTATACAGAAAAACATCCAGGCCCAGCTAAAATTTGCAAAACAATACATCGTCTCCCAAAAGCACGTGGGAAAATGTGTTATAGTCTGATGAGACCAAGGTTGTACTTTTTGGCCACAATTATAAAAGGTATGTTTGGCGCAAAAACAACACTTTGCATCACCACAAGAACATCATCCCCACGGTGAAGCATGGTGGTGGCAGTATCATGATTTGGGGTTGCTTTTCTTCAGCTGGAACTGGGGCTTTAGTCAGGGTGGAGGGAATTATGAACAGTTACAAATACTAGTCACTTTTGGCCCAAAACCTTCAGGCATCTGCTAGAAAGCTGAATGGATGAAGAGGAATTTCACCTTTCAACACAACAATGACCCCAAGCATACATCCAAATCAACAAAAGAATGACTTCACAAGAAGAAAATTAAAGTTTTGGAATGGCCCAGCCAGAGCCCAGACCTAAATCCAACAGAAAATATATAGGGTGACCTGAAGAGGGCTGTGCACAAGAGATACCCTGGCAATCTGACAGATTTGGAGCGCTTTTGAAAGTAAGTGTGGGCAAATATTGCCAAATCAAGATGTGCCATGCTGATAGACTCCTACCTAAGAAGGCTGAATGTTGTAATTAAATCAAAAGGTGCTTCAACATATATTTTTTATATTTTTTCCCCTAACAGATTTGTTTGTTTTGCAATTGAATTGTACAGGTTATAGGTCACATTAAAGGTGGGAAAAGTTTTGAAATGATTTATTGTGGTCTCATTTTTTTATATCACAAAAACCTGGCATTTTAACAGGAGTGTGTACACTTTTTATATCTGCTGTATGTATGTATGCATGCATAACTAACTAACTGGGGAAGTAAACTAAAGAAAGAGAAAAGATACTAAGCCAGTTATTAGTTCTAAGGCCTACTGGAACATTTTTATTTTTACCACCTTTCTTGAATTATCACTTAAGACATAAGTGAAGATACAGTTATATAAAAGAAAACAAACCATATTAACATATTCTCAGTTGCAAACATGATGCATTACATATATTCTTTTGTATATTTATTGTCAATCAGTGTTGCATAAATTGATCAATTCATGATTTACCTTAAACCTAACTCCTCCAAAACATTATCCTGCATGTATTGCTTACACAATTTCCATTTTTTTTTCTATTTATTATTTGTTTACCAGGAAAGTCCCACTTGGAACTAAACCAATTTTCAGCAGAGGCCCAGGGAGAAACACTCCAGATGCATGTCTATGTAACATGGGAGGAAACTGGAGCACCCAAAGGAAACCCACACGAAGGCAGGGAGGACATGCAGACTCCACAGAGAAGGCACCCCAGACGAGAATCGAAATGAAGAACCTCATGCTGTGAGGTGACTGTTCTATGTAATTTACTCCTTCCCTTTTCTAAAGATCTCACTTTTATGTATGTTACAATATTCAGTACTTCAAATACAGTTAACTTAGACTTTGGTTTCCATTCTCTAGTAATTACTTTTTTTGGCAGTCACCAGAATTAAACTTAACATGTCCTTACTATGTGAATGCAATTCAGATTGTGTAGCCCAGCTCCATAAATCATTTCCTTAGTTATACCCATTTACTCACCCAATATTTCTGACAGAGTATTCTGGAGGGAATTTTTAAAGTCTGCCAGCTCATTATACTCCCAAAACATTTGTTTCCAGTTACTTTTTTCTTCCCGAAAACACCTCTAACATTTGTCATCTACCTGAAAAGTACATATGCAAACACTTCCAAGCAAAAATTCTAAATCTTCTAGACTTTGCTGCATTTCTGAGAACCATACATAAGCCCTCCAGTCTCTCTTCCGAATATTTTCTAACCTCCTCTGACTGATTCCTATAGTTATCATTCAGTATTTTATATGGCCAATTAATTATCGTTTTTTAACAGCAGCTTCTATTTCAGATTCAGTTAAAAACTCTACCAGAGCAGGTTTTTCACTTAGGATTCCCCTATCCCTTTCTATTTTCCTGTACTCTGATATTAATATCTGATAGGGAAGGAAGTCTGTAACCTGCAGTCCAAATGTCTTCTTGGCTTTTTCCCATTCTATTATATTTCCCTTTCTAGTT
This sequence comes from Protopterus annectens, assembly GCF_019279795.1. Taxonomy (NCBI): domain Eukaryota; kingdom Metazoa; phylum Chordata; order Ceratodontiformes; family Protopteridae; genus Protopterus; species Protopterus annectens. The sequence continues at coordinate 226,579,624 of NC_056737.1, forward strand.
ATTTGCTCCCAATACCTGATTTCTTTGCCAATTTTCTGCTTTAAATTCCAGCCCCCTCTTGCCTATTCTGTGTACTCCTAATTTCAGATATCCCCACTGGAAAAATCTCCTTTCTCCCTTCTTATGTTGGCTTAGTTCTTAGAATACTTTCTGCTATTTATGAATATAATATTCTATGTGGCTGTTGTTATTTTTTTAAGGATCTGCATCCAAAATATCACTCTCTCAATTGAATTTCCCCCCTGCTTCATCATCGTCCCTTTCCACTTTCAATTACGTCTTTCTGCTTGTGTTATGTATACCAGTCTTAACTCTGTAGCTTTAAAATATGTTCTCAAATCAGGTAATACTAAACTACCTTGTTTTGTTGGAAGGATCAGCTTATCCCACTTTACCTTTGCCATTTTCCCCTGCCAGATAAAATCCTTCAACTCTTTATTAATTACTCTCCATAACCTCTCCACTGGTTGATAAAAATATACGGACCTGTATATAAAACTAAGGGACTACAAATATTTTCAGTGCTTGTTTCTTGCTTCCAGTTTCTCAGTTTTTGTATTATCTTTTTAGTCTCTTCCCACATATTCTTAGTTGAAATAACAGAATTTTTTTAATCCATAGTCTTAAATACTTTATTTCTTGTGCCCCCATAATATGAGTATTGCTGGACCATTTCATATGTGGGTACATAGTTTACAGTTATTGCTTTAGTTTATTAATTTATTTTCTGAAAAGGCCTGAAACTGTCTCAAAATGTTCCACAACACTGAGATGGCTTTTTCTGGTTTTATCAGGTATGAAATAATATCATCTGCAAATAAAGTTAACTTTTCTTAATGACCATACCTATTATATACTTGAATTTTTGAGTCTCTTATTTTCTTTGCCAATGGCTCTAAATATAATGTAAATAACAATGGAAAAGAGGACACCCCTGTCTGGTTCCTCTGTTTAGACACAACTTGGCAGGAAGGAACCCTTCCACTTTAAGTTTTGCCTGTGATCCCTTGTATGTACCGTTTATTAACCTTATTATTTATCAGACAATGCAAATGCTTCCATTGCCCTACTCACAAAATCCCTGCTTACTCTGCCAAATGTTTTATCTGTATCAAAACCAACCGATAACAGCAGTAGTTTCTTATACTCTGCTTCCCTCTGGATTATCATTGTTTCTATTAATATTGTCAAATGTTTGCCTCCCCTGTACAAACTGCACTGATCCATATCAATCAATTCTGGAAATACCCTTGCTTTTCTTATAGCTACTATAGACAGTAACACTTTGTAATCATCATTTGTAATTGAAATAGGTCTACATGAAGCTGGTCAGATGGCTGTCTACTATCTTTAGGCATTAAATCCAACACAGCTTTCTTCAAGAATGCTGGAACTCCCCCTCCTTTTAAAATACCTTTAAACAAAGCCTTCCAGATATTTATCACTTTTTCCCTCCTAGCTTCCAAACTTCCGCAGGAATACCATCTATTCCTGGAGACTTTTTACACATTGATTGTAAGTCATCTTTGTTATCTCATTGCATCTTATCTTAACTGTTAATTGTTGAGCCTCATTTTTCTCAAACCTTGGCATACTTAAGTCTTACATGACTATTTCCATTTGTGCTCCTCTTTCTTGATTTCCACATTTCTCTGCTTTATACAGATTTTCATAAAACTTCTGAAATATCTGTAATACCGCTACATGAAGTTATTTTCCTTGTTACAGGCTCTCTGAGTTTGGTAACCACCCTTTCTACTTTCAGTTGTCTAAGTCATGCTAAAAATGTTTGTGTTCTGGAATTATTATCAGAAAACAGCTGCTTAGCAGCAACCTTTCTAAACTCATGCATATTATTAAGTACTCCCTTACTTTCTCTTTAGCCGTCTACAGTTGCTCCTCTTCTAGTTCTGTGAGATCCCTCTTATTCTACAATACATTAACCTTCATCAGCCCGTCTAAATAATTGCTGTTACTTCTTAACAATATCTTTTTTTTTATTTCTACCCTATTTTTAAACTCCATTTTCTTTTTATTCCACTCACTAGCTATAACTGCCGAATACATTTCTATCTTCCTTAATAAATCTCGAATAATTTCCACTGTCCATTGCTTAAATTCCTCTCTTTTTAACAGGTAAGTGGGGAAGCACCATCATTTCATCTTTACTTCATTACCCTGCATTTCTATCTTAGTTGTTATTGGCATGTGATCTAAAACAGTTATTGGATGTGTATCACGGTTTTTAATTAAATGTTCCTTTGAAATATAATTTCTGTCTAGTCTAGCTCAGTTATTGTACCTCGGGGAATAATATATAAATTCTCTCTGCATTCCTACTACTAAATTCACATCTTCCATACCAAATGTTTTCATAAATCTCTTAATAAATCAACCCTCATTTGTTGTATTTTCCTTCTAGGTCTGTCATATGCATCTTCATTGTTGCAAATCAAATTCCAGTCCCTGCCTATAAATTATATTCCCTGCTGTAAGTTGATTATTTTCCCCAAATTTTCTTAAGCTGCATAATAGCAGTTTTAGGTGGAATATAAATACATTCCACTAAAATCCTCCTCTTTCACCAGCACCCCCTTACTAACACAAATCTATCATTATTATCTTTTTCCTTTTCTGTCACTATTGGAGCTCCTCTAGCAATTAGTATAAGTACTCTCCTTTTCCTTTGTCCTTAATACTCTGCTGAGTATCCCTCCTGAAATCCTTAGTATGGCTCCTGTAGCATAACTATTTGCACTCCGCATTTTTTAATATAATGCATTATTCTTTGTTTTTCTATACCTGTCAGGCCATTAACATTCAACACAATAAACACAAGAAAATAATTTCATCTGCCATAGTAATCAATTTATTTAGCCAAGCTTTCAAGTTAAAAAAACAACTCTTTATCAATGCTTCTAACACATTGAACCATGCATAGCCATTTAAATTCCATCCACCAGCCAATTAAAATACATAAAAGAAGTCACATGGTATAATTCATACATTTTAAAGTTACAAAGACCAAATTAAAAATAAAAAAATAGAAAATATGGAAATAATTAAAATATACATTATTTAGCTTCAAGACTGGTTTGAGACTATTCATAGCATTCAATCTTGGTGATGAATCATCTCTAAAGTAGTTTATCCATTTATATTCAGCCAATTCTGTATTAGTTATTAAATCACCTCCATGTTTATTTAAGAATATATTCTGAATGATCCTAAACTTAAATATGTGTTCTTTACCCATTGATTCATTATGCTTGTATAATGCATTAGTTTCAACACATCTACGCATCAGATAAATGTGAGCATATTCTCTTGTTAAGTTTATGATTGGTCTTCCCTATATAGAAGCAGATACATTCTACACAATTCACAAGATAAACCACATTTTCTGTGTGACATTGCTGATAATTTAAAAATAAATTATTTTTTAGTAATAGGAAGCATAAAGCTGTTATTTACATTTATATGACTACAGTATGAACAATTATAACAGGGTGTAGTACCATATTTATTAGATGTTTATTGTGGGTTATTATAATATATAATATAATAACCCACAATAAACATCTAATAAATAGAGTTGATTTTTGTAATCTGTCCACAAATGCATTCAAAGCATTAAAATTTCCAGTCCATATCAGAAATCCGTCATCCACAAACTGCTTATAAAAAGTGATATGCTGTATTAGGAAAGATTCATTATGGAGTATATTAACATCTACCCAACTAGAGAGAGTTACATTTCCATAGGTGTTAGCAATGGGAGTACCCATAGCAACACCTTATTTTTTGATAAAAATATTTATCAAATAAAAAATATTATTATTCAAAACACTGTCTAGCATTTAGCAAAGTGTCTCAATTTTTCTACCTGAAAAATTGCTATGATTACATAAGCATTTTCTAATTGATTGAATGCCATAATTGTTTAGTATGACAGTGAATAATGATTTCATATCCAGAGTAAGCAAAAATAAATTTAATGTATTACCTTGAGACCAGTAATATAATGAGTACAAAGAATCATTAGTGTCATTTTTATTTTTTTTTTATTTTCAAGAAACAAAACATGACAACACACCATGAGCTACCATTAAAGAACTATGTTTAAGAAAACACTTCTCCCAGGCTTCATCAGATCCATCTAATAAAGTGGTTTACAGTTTGATCATTGAAAATGCCTGCTTTTACAAGGCTATCAACAGACTTTTATTAGCTTGTTTTGTAACACATGTAATATGAGAGGCTGTGTCTGCCACAGTGGGGGTCATATTCCTTGGAGCAAATTATGAAAACTTTATCAAAGAACTTTTTCCAGTCCGATTTGTCCTTGTGATTTTTCCTTATCAATGCTTGCATCACATGTAATATGAGAGACTGTGCCACTTTTACAGGGTGCATAGAGCTTTAAATACATTATGAAAGACTAACCTTATTTTGTATAGTCTTGTATAGCAAAAAAAGGATTACAGTGCCTGCTTATAAAAGGCTCGTATACATGGTTAATGTGACCAGTCCCCATTCTTCTTCCTCCTGATGAAGACAGACCTTTTTATATGCAGGGGAGATAGCCAATTAAAGCTACACTAGGTTATTCCCATTTTTGAACAATATGTGCATCCAGAGGAATAGCTTAATGTGAAAACAAGTCACAGTGGTCATTTTTTACAGATCTCATGGATGTGCACAAGCAGGAAACCTCATGGTTCCCCATTCAGAAGAACTGGTACAAGTCACATTTATCATATATAATTATTGGTGTGTTACACTGTTCTAGGTATTAATATTCTACACTTTATTTTCATTAAAATATAAAACAATTGAGCTGAAGCATATTGATGACTTATTAGGAGACCTGTAAAAAATTATTTATGTTTTCAAGCTTAGTCTCCAAAACTTACCCAAGTGTTTTTTCATACTGGAAAACATCTGTTTTAGAAGCATGTGCCTGTTTTTCCTTGTTATTTTATTATGTGTTACAAATTGCCTAGGTTTGGGCAAATGTGACTGATTGTTTTCTTGTTGTAACTAAAGATGATATGAAGTAATCTCATCTTTATATAGCGGTACTTGCTAGAGACCAACATCACTGATTCAGAATTGTAGGGACAGTGCCTTGCTCCGTGATAACTGTCATCATTAAGTAGAAGCATCTTTGTGGTGCTGTTGTAAAGATGCTATTCACAAATATCTACTGTTAAGGTAAGTACCTCACATGACTGTACTTTCTCTCTGAATTTCATCCAACTGCAAATACATATTCTAATAGACTTTGGGTTTCTTTTCTCCTAGAAGCAGAACATCTTATACAGCTACTGAAATCAGCCATGACCACAGCTGGACAGTGAAAATATGAATCTCTACTTCTTGTCATAAATTTCCTTCACAATATGGAGACTTGGTGTTAGCCCCTATAAATTACAGCTGTTAATTCCTAAAACTGCAGCTGAGGCTTCAGCAGTCATAAAACCTTCAGGTAGTTAGCTTTTGGCAGGATCTTGCAGAACCTCTTAGTAAAAATCACATTAAGTATTGTACTTTCATTTTTGAACCAACTACTTTTGCTAAAAGACTCAGAAAAAAAAATTCAAAGGACTTTTCTACTAATCAGCCAGCTATGCAATGTAGCAGAAGAAGCATAAGAACTAATTACATTATGGGGGACCCAAGTCTGAGCGGCAGCTTTGGTGTCTGAAGCTACTAGCTTGGGAGGGAAGGGAGTGGGCTCACCACACATGGGGAATTAGGTGACCCTGCCCATTACATGGATGATACCTAACTGGAGCATTGGATGATTAGGATGGTCTCTCTATTGTAGAATGAAGTAGTAGTCCACAAAAATCAGAAAAAAATGATAGGCCAAAAACAGGCATAAAGATGATAGAGTGAAATATCGAGGGGAAGAACGAAATTATGTATTGTTACTATTGTGCAAGAAGCTCAGAATTTTTGGAGAGAAGATATACAAAAAGATTAAGAGAGAAATTAGAGGAAAGACAATATTTGGAAAAGAAAAACTTTCAAAAGCTTCACATGCAAAGTTGTGTTCAATAATACAACAGATTCATGAAAAACATTATATAGACCAAGAAACCTTGTGCCATTTGTAAAAAGAAGTGTCTGGGGAAGTGTGAAAATCATCACCATCAACCTCTTTCTTCTCATTTTCTACATGGGGTTGGGGTGTTGTGTCAACCTTTGCCCTGTCTCTTGATTCATTGCCACACTCTTGCCTTCTTCGACAATCATGACTGACTGTTATAGATCTTTTCTCACACAATCCATCCACCTGTTTGCTGGATTCCCTCATTTCCTCTTACTTTATCCCTGTCTGTCCCAAATCTTCTTCACCAGATTGCCTTCTGCTTTTCTGCACACATGCCTGAACCACCATAATCTGTTCTCTTTGATTTTTTCTGCAATTAGAGCTACTATGGCTTCTGCTCTTATGTCCTCATTTCTTCATCTGCCCCACAGTGTACACCCTAAAACCCTTCGACACTTCATTTCCATCACCTCTAGCTTTCTCATCTGCTCTGCCTTTACTGCCCAAGTTTCTGTATCATATAGTAGTACTGGTCTCACCGTTTTATACACCTTATTTTTCAGCTTCTTCATTCTTCTGTCATACACTATACTAGACACTCCATGCCAGCTGGCTGCAACCCCTCTGATTCTAGCTTTGACCCCTTTATTCATACTTCTCCTCACCCATTTCTTCCATATACCTGAAACTGTTAAGATCTTCCAATATCTTCCCTTCCACCTTAGCTTCTTCTGACTCCCCAGTTTTCTGCAATTACCACGGTCTTATCTGTCCTTAATTTCATCCCCTGTGCCTTCAGTTTTGCTTTCCATTACCCTATCCTTTGCTGAATTTATTGCTCAGTCTGTCTGTAATGGCACATCTTCTGCATACAGCAACTTTGTTGATCTATCCCCTCTGACCTGCTTGCTAATGTAATCCATCACCAGTATGAACAGCAGTTGGCTCAGAGCTAAGCCCTGATACACACACACACACACACACACACACACACACACACACACACACACACACACACACACACACTGGGAACTCTTCTGTGAGACCAAACACTGTTCATACTTGAGTCATTGCGTCCTTGTAGATAACCTGCACTAATTCTAACAATGTTTCTGAGACTTCCAACCACCTCAGTAATGCCCAAATCAGCTTTCTTAGGACCTTGTCATATGCTTTCTCCAAGTCTAGGAAAGTCCAGTTGGACTCTTTCCTCATCTCTATCATATTCTCAGCTATCTGTCTCACTGCAAACATCGGATCAGTTGTGCTGCATCATGATCTGAATCCGAACTGCTCATCTCCCATCTTACTTTCTACCACTCTACATATCTATTTATTAATTACCTTCTCCAGAAATTTCATGCAGTGTGACAGGAGTTTGATACCTCTGTACTGCCCACAGGTGTGGATGCCCCCTTTGTTCTTGTACACTGGCATGAGTATGTTTATTCTTCAGTCATCTGAAATACGCTTTTCTCTCCACACTGCTATGAGTACCCTCAGGAGCGATTTCTTCTCTATCTCACCCACTATCTTTATCATATCTGCTGTGACTTCATGTGAGTCTGCTGCTTTCCCTGACTTCATTTTCCTCAGTGCTATTCTTACTTATTCTAGGGTAGGCTCCTCTTCTTCTCCCATCATGCGTGTGTCAGTACAGCTTCTGTGGAGTTTGCTTCATTCAGAAGCTGCTGGAAATACTCCTTCCATCTGCCTTTGATGTCCTAGGGACTGGTGAGCAGGCTGTTGCTAGTATCCCTTACAAAGGGTGTCTGACTATCTTCTTTATCTTTCTGCCTTTCTCTTGCAATAAATATAGCTTCTTTGTGCCACCTACTGAAGCACTTTCCGGAAGCTAGTAGAGTGCCTCCAATGCCCTGTTCTTTTTTTTCCTGCAACTCTTTTCTTAGCTTCTTTGCTAGCCAACCAGTATTCCTTCCTAGGCTGGCCCATCTTTTCTATCTCCCCCCTTTTCCTGCACTCCTTCTTTCCTTTCATGACTACCTAAACTTCTGCTTTCCATCACCAGCCTTCCTTATGTACCTTATTTCCATACCTGGCTCGGCCACATATCCATTCTATCGTCCTCACACATGCTGTTTTGAGGCACTGCCATTCTTCTTCAACTCCAGCTATTTCGTCTTCATATTTTTGGGGTGCTAGAGCTCTGAGTAATTTCTTGAACTGTTGTGCTTTCTCTTCAGTCAACTTCTAGGTCTACAGGCTGGTCTCTGTTGATCTTAGAGCTTTCTCTGAGCATTGCTTGCAGCTGATTATGGCAATCAGTGGTTTATGCTGTGTGCTGACTGACTGTTTCACTGGGGATGACTTTGCAATTACTGACTCTACCCCAGTGCCCTTTCCTTACTAGGAGGAAGTCTACCTGTGTTGCATGTTGGCCACTCTTGTTCGTGATCTTGGGACCATCTCTTTTTCTGAACCACGTGTTGGCTACTATCAAGCCATTTGTCAGACAGAAGTCTAGAATGGCCTCATCTTCTTTATTACTGTTGCTCCACCTATGTGGACTCTGGCAGTCCTCACATTCTTCTCTGTCTGAATATGTGCATTCAAGTCACCTATTATCAACACCAGTGTCCTGTTGTCATGCTGTATTTAATAGGTCCTACAACTACTATATGAATGCACTCTTTTCCTCTCTATCACAGCACTGCTGTTGGGCATAGGCTGAGATTATGAAAACTGCCTTATCATTAGGCTAGAGTCTGATTGCCTTGAGTCTGTCAGTAATTATAATCATATCCCTCACTGCCTTCTGAAGCCTTTTTCTCACTACAATTCTTACACCATAGTCTGTCCACCTCCTGAATAGTGGGCTCTAGATCCCAAGCCAAGTGGCTTTGTTGCATTGCCCTTCCATCTTGTCTCCTGGATACCATCATGTCATCCATTTCTGAGCTGTATCCTGTCAGTGAACCTACACTTGAGTGTAGGAATTCTTAGTTTATATTTGGCAGGTTGATTGGTTTTATGTCCAGTTTTTACTGAACAGAGATACCGACTGTCTAGTATGTTATTGATGCAGGACTGCTGGGCCTTATGGTGGCTACACACTGGCCAATAGGGGCACATATACCCTTTCCACTGTTAGCATAGGTCACTTGTAGGCCAGTTTCTCAACCCAATTATCACCGGCAAATACTCATGTGCATTTTGGTGACATTAGTCAACATGACTGAATCACCTATAGCCATATTTTACACGGTCAAGTGGCTAGCCCTTCTAAGGCGTGCAATCTGTGATCTGTTTTCTTCTATCTTATGGATGCCGTGTACCACTTTAGATGCCCAAAGCGGTTGATCTATACAACTCTTCCATCTATACAGCACAATGTAGAGTCTATGCTGCTGTTCACAGCCTCATTCATTGGAGAGTTTGAGATGGAACCATTCAGCAAGTTTTTTAGAGGGGGGAAGAACCCCACAGAAACACAGGGAGAACATGCAAATTCCTTGCAAACTCGAACCTTGTACCTTTTGCATGTGAGGTGAATACTTTAACCATTATGCCAACTGATCTCTCAAACTGAGGAAGTGCGAGAATATAAAGAACAAAATCTAGAGATTTTTGTAAGGTATAAAAAGAAATATAGACATGGGAAAGAAAGATATATCTGATATGGTGCAATATTTATACAAAGAAAAAAGCCAAATTAATTAATACAAAAAAGCACCCCCAAATGTATTTGAAGAGAAATACAGGCAAAGGCACACAGATATGGAAAATTCCACAATACAAAATATAAGATCACAAAGGGGGAGCATAGAACACAAGATTAGTAAAGTAGAAATTAAAAAAATGGAAGTTGAAGTAATGTTATACCTGCAATGTGAAGGATTTGGTCTAGAATGTCTAATACAGGTTATATCACAGCATGATGGAACAATGATTCCCCCAAGTAAGAAGAAACAGGAGAAGCAGGAGACATTTGAAGAAGCAATATGGACATGGGAAACAAAAACAGATTTAATATGGTACAGTATTTATGCAAAGGAGAGAGCAAAAGTAATCAATACAAAAAGAGCAGCACAGAAGATATTTAAAGAGAAATACAGGCAAAGGCATCTAGATACAGAAACGTTTATGACACAAAAATTAAGAAAACAAAGAGGAAAAGTAAAAAGGAGGATTAGTAATGGAGAAGTTAAAGAAATAAAAACTGAGGTTATGGATTACTTGTGAAGTGAAAAATTTAGTGTAGAAAATCTAACTCTGATAAAAACCACAGCTGGATAGAATAATGAATTCCCAAATTAAGGAGAAAATATTAGAGGGAGAGAGATCTGATCATATGAAGATAGTTTGGAGCCTTTCATAGGAAATCAGTGCAAATGTTTAGTTGGAGTTGCACAGCAAACGAATGAACAGGAAACTGTGGCAACTGTGATACAGTCAATTAGGCCAGGTGAGTTCTTATATGAAAGAGCAATGCATGACACAAGATGAAACTGAAGAGAATATGGCAGCAATAGATGCTATGGAACTTTTTGTAGAATGCCCACAGGAAATGGAGAACAAAGAATGTGCCTACAGTTTAGAAGAAAACAATCTAAGGGAAGAGTTGCTTGATTTAATAGAGATGGATATACAGTAATATCAATGATAGACTACAGAAAGCCAAAAAGACCCACAATGTTAAAAGTTTGAGAAATCGAATGAACACAGCAATCAGGACTGTTCAAATAAATTCATGCAATATAACAAAATTAAATAGGATATATAACTGTGCAGCTAAATTAATATAGCAATAACCCACGCCTGGGTGTGGGTAATGCTAAATTTACCCACGGTTGGCGTGGTTTGGTCCAGAGGCGGCCGAGGACCAAACAAAGCCAACCGTGGGTAATTAGCATTACCACACCAGAAGTGGTTATTGCTATTATATGACATTATTTAAGAAAAGAAACTATTCCTTTTCTTAAATAATGGCATAGTATAATGCCTGTTTACTGCCCTTCCGCAGATGTCTGGCATCCGGCAGTTCTGATGTACTGCGCGCCTGCGCGGTACATCAGAGTTGAGCAAAAGCAACGGAGAAAGCAAGATCTCCGTTGCTTTTTTTTTTAGTGTTTCGCTATGTTAAATGAGTTTAACATAGCGAGACAGTTTTAAAATAAGCAACGGACATCTCCATTGCTTATTTTAAAACTGTCTCACTATGTTAAACTCATTTAACATAGCGAAACACTAAAAAAAAAGCAACGGAGATCTTGCTTCCGTTGTTTTAAAACACTGTCTCGCTATGTTAAATGGGTTTAACATAGCAAGACAGCTTTAAAATAAGCAACGGAGATCTTTTAAAAAAACAGTTATACTAATGGAAAAAAGTCCGGGCGACCGGACCTTTTTCCATTAGTATAACTCGATTTACAACGGGCACGCTGGCCAATCAGCGTGCACGTTTTGGGGGGATCATGGTATAATAACAGATAAAGCCTTATCACAAAAACACAGGGAAATAAGGGAAAGGAAGGGGAGAAATTAAATGGTATCAAATAGAGAAAACTATAAAGCAATTAAGACAAGAAGTATCACTGTTAGAGGAGTACAGAAGAGGGAACAGATCAACAAAGACACTCAGAAAGATAGACGTGATAAAAGCAGCACACAGTATCAGAACAGATCAGGATCTATCATACACTATTGCAGATAATAAACTAAAGATTTCAGCACAGGCAGAAAACGTATGCAAATAAATATAAAGGAAAAGTACAAAATATGCAATTTATTGATGGCCCAAACATTTTTACAGAGAAATGGGAAACAAGGCAAAAGAAATAGACACCCCCACCAAAAAAAGAAGAAATAAACACATTTTGGAGAAATATCTATGGAGATCCTGTGGAACATAACAAAAATGCTGAACAGACAGAAGTAAAAGAAGGAATAAGAAGTTCAATTGTGCAGGATATGAAATGGGATGAAGTAATAGCCAGGGAAATTAAAACAAAATTAAGAAACGCTCCTAACTGGAAAACCCCAGGCACAGATGCAATGCCTAACTTCTGTATAAAAGTATTAACATCTTTACACGAAGATTTAGCCATGAGCAAGAACTATTTATATGTGCACCCCAAACAGATGCAGACGTTGTTAACAACAGGAAAAACAATACTCTTCTTTAAGAGTGAATCTGCAGGCTATCCTAAAAACTATAGATCAATGACTTGTCGTCTGTTTATGTATAAACTATATATTGGAATTGATGCTGACAGTTTCATTTAGAAGAAAACTCAATCATGGCAATAGAACAAAAGGGTAACAAAAGAAAGTCATATGGAACAAAGGATCATTTGTTGCTGAACAATGTCATAACAGAGAACTGTAAAAAGGGGAAGAATCTAAGTATACCATAGATATACTACAAAGACACATTTGAGAGCATCCCACATTCATGGATAAAACAGTGCTTACAAATGTATAAGATTCACCCTACACTGATTAATTACATTACAGTGACAATGAAACAGTGGCAAACCACTTTGCAGTTAAGCCATTGTAAAGAACAAATTATTATTCCATGGATAAAAATTCCAAGGGGATATTCCAGGGTGACTCTTTGCCACCACTGCTCTTTTGTCTTGCCCTGAACCCCTTAAGCTCTCTACTTAACAAATTAGATCATGGCTACAATTTGGCTCCCAGAAAACAACAAAATGTAAAGATTTCTAGTTCATCAGATGAGGAACTGAAAGCATAACTGCAAGCAGTCAAAACTTTATCGGATGATATAAGAATGCCATTTGGTCTTGATAAATGTGCAAAAGCAACCATTATAACAAGAAAGCTGCAGCACCAAGAAAATATTATTCTGGAACAGCAATGTGATATAAAAGAACTTGAGGAATAGGGAGTGTATACATATTTGGGAATTGATGAAGGATCAACAATAAAACATGAACAAATGTGAATAAAACTTAGGAATATTTTAGAAGACTAAAATTAATAGTGAAAACAGCTCTTACATCTCAGAACAAAGTCCAGGATATAAACAAATTTGCTCTTCCTATCCTAACTTACAGTTTTGGAGTGACTGACTGGCCCCAAGAGGTATTGGATCAGTTGGACAGGAAAACAAGATAAATGCTTCATGCTTATATTCCCCAGTATGGGCCTCCTCAAAACTGATTACATATATAGATCTGCAATTGTAACACTGCATACATATCTGCTGACCTCACAAGATCTAAACATAGTGAAAGTTTTAAAACATGAGGAGAATAAGTCTAAGATGACTTCCCTGCTTAGTTTAGCAGAAACACATCGGTGTCAAGCGGGAATGGAAATGAAACCAGAAGCCGATAAAATCATGCAGCAGCTGAATGTGCAAAAAAATAAAAATAAAAAAGAAAGAAAGAAAGACTATAAGGTGAAGGATCAGATGAGAAGGCAAGAAATGTGGAAAATGCATAAATATAGTTACAAGTACAGAAAACTCTTGGAACAACCTCATGTTGATTAGGTCTGAACACAGAAAGCGTTATGGAGAGGTGAATTTAAACCAAAAGATAAAAGGTTAATGTTGGCGGACCAGGATAGTGGACTATGTACATGCTGGTTTACAAAGTCCATTGAACATGTGGGAGAAACAGACAAATGTAGGTTTTGTAAAACAGAATTAGAAAAAGTTGCATATTTTGTTGCTGGGTGTGATACACTAACGGCAGAAGGCTTGTATACTGAAAGGCATAATAACGTGGCAAGACCATTGCATTGGGGATTGTGCAAAGATTATAATATTGAAGTAGCTGAGAAGCATTGGAAACACGAGTCACAAAGAATTATAGAAAATGATAAGGTTTATATGACATGGGATCACCTATTACCAACAGTTCAAAAAATAGATGCGAGAAATCTAGATATAGTAATCCATGAAAAGAAGACAAAAGTAGCATTGATCAGTGAAACTGCTACACCCAGTGACTACAGTGTCTTATGTACAGAGAGACACAAATTTATTTATTTTATTTAACATTTGATAACTGGGAAAATCTGACTTGGAACAAAGCCAATTTTCAGTGGAGGCCTGGGGAGAAACACTCCAGATGCATGTCTTTATAACATGGTAGAAAACCAGAGCACACTGAGAAAACCCACACAAATGCAAGGAGGACATGCAAATTCCACACAGAAGGTATCCCAGCCAAGAATCAAACCGGAGAACCTCTTGCTGTGAGGTGACAATGTTACCGCTGTACCACTGCACCTGCAAAGTCATAAAATATCAGGATTTGCAGGCCAAAACAAGGGCAATGTGGAAGATGTATACCCAGGCATTTCCAATAGTAGTAGGAGCAATGGGTCTTATAAAAAGAATTTAAATTTGTACTTAGATATGTTTCTGATACGCATAACTCCATATGAATTGTAGAAGGAGTCAATTCTGGGCACATTGTGGGTGCTGTGAAGAGCACTTCTGGCTAACAGCAAAGATGGAAACAATACTAATTTAATGAACTTTAATTATACTTTAACTTAAGAATGGGTTCAAATCCTGTCATGCTATTAGAAACCCAAAAGACTTGGAGAAATTAAACTGAGAGCATTGATTGATTACTTCCCTGAAGCATGGGCCTAGGGAACACAAACTGCCATTGTGTGATAGGACACTCAGCAGGATTCAGCATGTGGAAGCCATGTTTCTGGTAGTGCCAGCATGCAGGAAAGATCAGAGAACTGCTGAGGGAGAGAGAGGTACTCCACTATGGAGGGTGGGCCACCCTGCAGGACCAGTAAGCTGGCCTGCTCCCCATTACCTAACTGTTGCCACCATACCTCGCAAAGTGTTTATATTACACTGTCAAAAACTCAAACTGTCAACAGCATAATAATCGATATGAAAATGTCGAAACACCCGAACAGCGAACACACACAAAAAACCCCCACCCAAACACAACACAGATTGCTCTATGCAGGGGGCAAGCCCCCCTGCACCCCCCACACCCCCCGCTACTTAAATATACCAACTCTGAGATCACACTACATTGCAGTAAATGGAAATCTCCCCTTATGGAGATTTCCGTTTACATGCGCAATGACTTTTGCTTTCGACATTTTGGTGCCGACAATATCAGCTTCGATATTGTCGGCCTTCGACAGGGTGAAGTAGACCCCTTTCAACTGTCCAGATTTTCACAGAATGTACACATTCTTACTTCATATCTTTGGTCGGTTCCTCAAAAAATTTGTGGTTTTCTGGCAAATCACTGAGCATTTAATTCACTAAATAATGACAAGTCGCCGAGTTTCAGACTTCATATCCTTCATAAAATGTACGCTAACACAAAACCTGTTATTCTTGGAACTTTTTAAGTTTATAAGAAAATTGTTTAAAATCTGTTCCTATTTTTGGGAATTCATCCCCCATTATTTTAGGATTTGTCCAGATTTTTTGTTTTAAGAGGTTGCTTGCCACCATGGGTACATATTGGGTAACTGGGCTTTCCAGGCAGGACTGAATTTGTCAGAGGTCTCTCATCTCACCTGGGAATGCTCAGCTCTCTCTCCCACAGAACAAATTGTTTGTTTGTATAATAGTGGAGCCATTGGGTTAAATTCTATGGAGAATGAAAAAGGGGGCTTTTTTACTACTCACCAAGTGTAAAGCTGGCAAGGAGAAGTGCTACAGTGTAACTCCTGGAATTCTCCAATCACTGTAATTTTACCTGCAGTTTCCTTGCGTGGATTGGAAGTGATGTCTTTTTTATGAGTTTCTCTTTTCTTCAAGCTTGTGTGAATGTGTAGTTAGTATGTATAACTATAGAGATGTAGGGGGTAAAGGGCCCCCTCAAGAGGGATGCAGAAGGTTGACTTAGTAAGAATTTTTCACTTAGTTGAAGGTTCGACTGTTTTTTTTCTTCGTCTGGTTGAATCTTCATGGATCAGCTACTTGAAAAAATACAGATATAGGTTCATAGGTAAGTACTAGATTATCGGCCCAAGGGCCTAAGTAAACCTAGCCAGCAAAGTTCCCTGGCTTACACCAACCCAAGAAAGTTAATTTCCTGTGAAGCAGTTTGAAGAAATTCTAGAATAAACAAAGTATAATTATGATTGTATAATACACTAACATGCAGATAAAACCCTGTGATTATGGTTATATAATATAGCCATTAATCACTGGCTATGTCTTCATCCTCGTGTGACAGTTCTTTCATCAGCAGAAGCATCAGCATGATCACCGACATCATCATCATCACCATCATCATCTATTGTTAAAAGAAACAAAAACTTACTGGAAGACAACAGTAAATATCACCATTCTGAAAAAAACAATTAGAACCAAAATGAATGGCAGAATTTGCTAAGCTTAACAGACATATTTCCTTTTGTGACTGATTTCAGGAGTAGCACTTGTCAAAAAAAAAAAAATAAAAACATTCAATTGATTCCTCTTGTACTACACAGAAGTGCTTAATTCAATCCTTACCATTCTTAAACACACCCTTCCCCATTAGGTAGTCTCTGGAGTTCATGTCTGGTCTAAACAAAATAATGTAGCACTTAGGTGCAAATATACAAAGCAGCAGTCCTGCCCCAGATGATACAATGGCAAATATTTCAACAGCTACCATATACTTCCCTTGTGTGCTCAGATATGCTGGAATGAATGACATCCAAACACTAATAAACACCAGCATACTGAATGTGATAAATTTTGCCTCATTAAAGCTGTCTGGGAGTTTTCGAGACAGAAATGCAACTACAAGGCTTACAACTGCCAAAATGCCCATATAAGACAGCATACACCAAAATGCCACAGGTGAGCCCTCATTACATTCTATAATGATCTTCCTTGTTACAGAAGTTGTATTTTCATCCAGAAATGGAGGAGAGACAAATAACCAAGAAACACATATAATTATCTGAACAGATGTAGAGAATATAACTAACATTTTTGGAAGTCCGGGTCCTGCGTATTTCCTCAGGTTGCTGTTTGGCTTGCTAGCATTGAAGGCAATGACCACCACAACAGTTTTGGCTAAAACACAAGAGATAGACAATGTAAAAATGGCACCAAATGCACCTTGACGAAGCATACATGTCACATGGGTTGGGCGGCCAATGAAAATGAATGAACAGAGGAAGCACAACATGAGACTGAATAAAAGCAAATAGCTAAGCTCCCTGTTATTAGCCTTGACAACAGGTGTGTGATGGTACTTCATAAAGATTTTTAGGATGAAGGTCGTGGTCAGTTCTAAGAATATGGAAATAGCAATTAATGCTGAGCCTAGGGGTTCTTCATATGAAAGGAACTCGGTTGCTTTCTTTATGCACTTGTCCTGTCTTTCATTGGGCCAATCATCTTTAGGGCACTTCAGACACTCAATGGAATCTGGAAAAGAATGGAAGATAAAAATATAAATGTAACCC
Organism: Protopterus annectens; assembly: GCF_019279795.1. Lineage (NCBI taxonomy): Eukaryota > Metazoa > Chordata > Ceratodontiformes > Protopteridae > Protopterus > Protopterus annectens. The sequence continues at coordinate 226,597,082 of NC_056737.1, forward strand.
AAATTTCATTGCATACTGCTTTTTTGTAAAGTGGACATTTCTCTTATCTAGACTTACGTGATGATTGATGAATCAAATCTTTCTGGGAATAAAATAAATAGAAATACAAACCAGAAATGAATATATAAATAAATAAATATATCATGCTGTGCCTTGAGTCTAGAAAGTTTTTTTTTTATATAAAGACTTTTAATTTGTAGGCCTATAAGACTTTTAATTTGTAGGCCTATATGATTGTGTTACATTATTTTCCATCTGGGATACTAAATTCCTAAGAGATAAAAGAGTAGAATCAAGACATTAATTTGTTTATATTGTTGGGCTGTTAGTCAAGCAACCCTTCAAGCTGCTTAGCCTCAGTCATTATACCAGACAGAATGTCTGCCCTTATAATAATTATAAAAGCAAAAGAATTAATTACGATACCACTTACATACTATGTATTAACATGTAAATATCAGTGAATAAAGCATTTATCTCCCCTTCCCTCAAAATAATGATGAAATTAGCAGTATGACTACTGCATCATTAATGTCTGCAATAAGCCTGCTCCACTCTCTGATATGTTTAGAACTTAACAAACTTTATATACTATGGTTACTCATCCTATCATACATTCAGCCCCCAAACTGTGGGCAGCAAAGTCAAACGAAGTAGAGTTTCAATATATATTAAAGAAACACACACCTTCAGGCTGGTCAAACAGTATGACACACAGGAGATAGTCCAGGTGCAGTTAACCATTGACAAGATCCCTATTCAAATCATAGCTAGCTACAGGCCCTCAAATTTGACTCAAGATGCCCACTCCACCTATCTGGACCTCTACGAATCTGTTAACATTCAACCCTTTACCCCGATCCTGGGTGACTTTAAGTACCCAACCATAGATTGGAAAAACTACTCATGCCCGAACACAAATGCCCAGAGATTCCTTGATTCTATCAATGCAAATGCCTTGGAACAGCTAGTCAATACCTGCAGAAGAGGTGATAATATCTTGGACTTGGTATTAACCAACATGAGTAACCACTGCAGCACCCCTGTAGTATCATCCTCTCTGGTAAGATCCAACCATAAAGCGGTCATTTTTGAAGTCAGCATCTCCCCTGACCCCTCTCTAACTAGGGTCAAATGAAAAAACTTCTCCAAAGCTGATTACAACCTCCTTATGGATAGTATAAACAGCTTCACAGCCTCCTCTTCCTCTGTAGGAACTGGCACCAATGTCCAAATCTACACCAAAGTACTATACAAGCATTTATATAGGTGCATGGAATCAGGAATACCTAACAGGACAAACGCATCCTCCACAAGTAAGAGTAAACCTGTCTGGTGGACATCTGCAATAAACAAGCAATATAACAAAAGGAAAAAAATTGCTGTCCAGGACAAAGAAGGAGCAGGTATCCAATTGGAAGCAATCTCTCCTTATCCTGAACAAGCAAGTAAGAACACTAGTGAAATCCTCTAAAGCCAGCTTCGAGTTCAAATTGGCCACATCTACTAGAGACAATCATAAGGCCTTCTTCACATATGTCTGCAATCTCAAAGGAAGCACCCAGATCTGTTCAGAACTGGTGGTCAAGGACACCACGTACACAGATCCTGTAGATATAGCCAACCTACTGGCTGACATATTCAGTAAAAACTTCAACCCTCTGTTTGCCCCATCAGTAAATCAGAACATCCTCAGTACCTGACCCCATATCTCTAGGGAACAGGTCATCACTGCCCTCTCAAAGGCAAAATATACAGCCTCCATGGGACCCAATAACATCCCAGGCTGCATCCTACATGAATTCAGACATGAACTTGCAGCACCATTAGGCACTCTATTAAACCAAAGCCTGAGTACTGGCTTTGTCCCAGCTGAGTGGAAGACAGCCATTGTAATTTCTTTACACAAAGGTGGAGCATCCACCGATCAGGGAAATTTTAGACCCATCAGCCTAATTAGCCTGATCTGCAAGGCAATGGAATGGATTATCATGGACCTCATTAACAGGGACATTTGCAACCTCCAAACACTCGACCCCACACAGTTTGGCTTTGTCAAGGGGAGATCATGTCTGTTAAATCTGGTTGACTTCTATGAGACAGTCACCAAAGCCATGGACGAAGGGAAGACGGTGCACACAGCTTAGCTTGACCTGGCCACTATTCCCCACTTGGGCATAATAGATAAACTCTCTCAACTAGACATCAATCCATATGTTACCAGATGGGTAGAAAACTGGTTCATTGATAGAATCCACCTAATCAAAATAGGGGAAGCCACCACAAGCAGTAGACCCGTAACAAGTGGTGTACCCCAGGGATCAGTCTTGGGGCCTCTGTTATTTAGGGTATACTTCACTGAGGTGCAGGCCAAAACCAGTGGTCTATGGCTGACCAAGTTTGCAGATGACTGCAAGCTGGCTGCGGTCATCAATTTCTGAAGTGATGTGGACATCCTCCAAGAGGGTCTCACCCAAACAAATGACTGGTGCCAGAAACATGGCCTCAAGCTGAATGCCAAAAAATGCATCATCATCCCCTTTGGGGAGAGTGATGTCCCACCATATTATCACATTAATAACAATGTCCTAAGCATGCAATCAGTCGTGAGGGATTTGGGCACTGAGGTTGATATTAACCTGACTTTTGACCACCATGTTGCTTCCTTTGTACAGAAATCTTTCTACATGGCCCACCTCATAAGTAAGGGTATCTCATCCAGGGACAAGGAGGTCATAACATCCCTGTATTCTTCTCCTATAAGGCCAGTTATTGAGTACAATGCCCCCTTTATGTACCTTGCAAAGTGCAACCTCAACCTGGTCTGTGACATCAACAGGACTTGTTGGTGGGACAGATGTGTGTCACAGACTCCCCCCATCTGTGGAATAGACTCCCTCTCCACGTCAAGCAGAGTACCTCATTATCCCTTTTTAAGCGCAACCTGGATAACTGGATGGGAAACAGAAAACACACCCCTGGGATTCCACCTGTGTCCCTGCTGGACAGGGGTTTTGAGTGCTGACTTGTCTAAACATGGGCTAAACTCGTAGCTAGGCTTATAAGGGCCTTAGGGCCAATAGCCTAGTAACTTCCTATGATCCCATGATATACATATAAATATATATAAATAAATTATTTTCTATGGAAAGCCAACAGTATGTAGGAGCTCTTATCCAAGACTTTTAGCACCCTAATACTACTGCTATATGAAGGAACCAGCTTACCCCTTTACCCTTAGCATGACATCTAGTCATCCAGTGGTCAGCAGCAAATATGTGCAGTGGATGTCACAAGCTCACATCCTGGGTGCTAGGATAATAGAGGACAGGATTTCCTCCTATGATTTTATTCCCCTATAGGACAGCGAGTGGGAAGTGCAAACAAATGACCATCATTACACTAACAGAATTACCAGGTTACATATCATATTATTAAAGCATTAATCACTTGGTGATGCTTGACTGGAAGTGGAAACCTGAAAGAGACAATGCTTAACAAACCTCTCAAATTCTTAGTGCAAGAAATCTGGACAAAGCCTAAATAATACATGAACAAAAGACTAAAAATAGGGACACATTTTAAATATTGCTTTTATTAACTTAGAAAGTTGCTAGAATAACAAGACTAGTGTTGGCATGCATTTTCTGATGGCTATGAAGTCTGAAACCCAAACCTATGTCATTATTTAGTGACTTTAATCCTCAGTGATTTTTCCAGAAAATCACAAATTTTATGAGGAACAGACCAAAAATTTTAGGAAAAAAAATTGGACATTCTGTGACAAACAGTTGAGAGGTGTGGTGCCTGAAATGCATGACCATATTAAGATGCTAGGTTTATTATTTGGAGTAACCCCCTCCCATCTTAAGTAGAGAAAGATGACCTAAGTCCCCAGATTATACTTACTAACTCTAAAACTGCTCCATTTGGAGTTATTGAAATACGATCTGTGATTGTGAAAGCTGGTGTTTCCCTTTTTAAAAAGGTGAGCATCACTCAACTAACTTTGCTCAAAAAGCATTAAGCAAATGTTACTCTGAGGAAATTGGTCTGCCCCTCTGTGTCCACATCCTTGGGTACCTCGTACTTCCAGTAAACAGAAACCGGAACACTCACCTAAAAAGCAACAATAGAAATCAAAAACCTCAGTATAAACTGACATTCACAAGTCTGGAAAGCTTAAAGGTACTGCACTGTCAAAACTCTGCAGTAAAAACCACAACAGTAAAGAGTAAATTTGCTCATTATAGTGAGAGGCTAGCATAATGGTTAAGGTGTTTACCTTACAAATGTAAAGTGTAGGGTTTGATGCCTTACAGGGGGCTAATTGGCTAGGCTTAAAATGGTCTTCAAGGATAGTTAGCCAAGTGCTAATCTATGAACCTAATTATATTTAAAGTTAACCAGTATTATAGTCAACCAGTATTCCAAACTTTAAGAACGTTCATCCCACAAACTCATACTTATTCCAATTGATTCACTAATGACCAGAACCTACTTCCAGACCCAGGACACCAGTGACCCAGTTAACATATGGTTACATATGTGACTCTACAACTCCCATGAACAGAAGTAATATGTTTCTGGAAGAAGGGAAATAGGCTGATATCTAACATTTGACATGCAGATTACCCTGGTCTAGGTCTGTGGAGGTCTCTCAAAGATGAAACCCAATAGAAATCACTGTATCATGGGGATGATCCTATGCCATCCATTAAATGAGGTGCTAAAGTGAGGACCCTTCTGGCTGAGATTTGGTTGTTATTAATCTCACAGCACTTATCAATGGATAGCGAACCAAATGGCCAGCAACACACACAAGCCAATGCTGGAAACAAACCAATACAATATGGAAAAAAAAAAACAGCAGGGCTACCATGATCATCAGCATATATCTTTATTAAAACAACAGATAAGCTCTTTCATGTTTAGTACGCTTCTTCACATGCATTCATAAAAACCAAGAATAACAGCCTTGTAAAGTACAATACACCAGTCACAAAACAGAATAAAATTACAACCAATAACATTAAAAATTAAATTTCCGCCCTATTAGGGCAGACATTAATCCCTGGGTATTTGTCTGCCTGCAACCTAAATATCCACTTTAATTCCAGTTGTTCTATATAGCTGTTTAAATCACCACCTCTAGGGCTTTCTTGCACGCACTGTAAAGCTCTGAAAGAAAATTTATGTCCATTGTTTTCCTTAATATGCTTAGCTAATGCATTCTTCATGTTCATTATTTTGACGTCATACATATGTCTTCATATTCTTTCTTTAAAATTTTTCACAGTTTTTCCAACATAAAAACATGTACAGACATCACATGTAGCTAAGTAAACAATATGCAACTTTTGACAGTCTACATAACAACTGGGTTTAAGAGTAAACTCAAACGGGGGGTGCTTAAAAGTCTGTTGTTTCAAAATAACTGTACAGGCTTTACACCTTCGACAAGGAAATGTACCTATTATTCCTCTTCTCTTTTGTTGTGGTTGTTTAAAATTACAAAGCAGGTCCTTAAGATTATTACAGTTCTTATAACCAAATCTTGGCTTACATTCTACATACTGCCTTTTAAAAAGAGCTAGACAATGAATGACCTGGCCTTCCTTGTACGGAGGGTAAGACTGATGGGTGGGGGTATTGGCATTGCAGAAATGGCCTCGTGGCTCAGTTGTCTTGTAACTCTTATGATCCTATAATAGGTTTTGCTTGTTGGGTACAGTTTGTTAAGTAAGTATGAAGCCAAGGTATAGATATTGAGCTCTCACCTGCAGTTTGCAGTCTTCTTTGAAGTAACGAATAACCTGCTGAACAGAACTCCTTGAAACTTTACAGCATGATCAACAGACACACATACATAGATATGGATAGCCTTGTGTGTGTGTGTGTGTGTGTGTGTGTGTGTGTGTGTGTGTGTGTGTGTGTGTGTGTGTGTCTGTGTGTGTATATGTGTGTGTGGGTCTGTATGTGTGAGTGTGGGTGTGTGGGTGTGTTTCTGTGTGCAATGTTTCCACTGCGTTCACACTATCCACTCCCAATCATCACAACTTCCCATGATAATGAAATATTTGTATGTTGTACTGCTTGGCCAGTGTACTGATATAAAAAACGCCATTTACCCTAAGTTTACAGTACATATATAATACTGGCCATTATCTCTCCTCCAGTCTAACTATGTCACACAGCTGGAATAACATATACTATTCTGTGCACATGCTAAACAATGCCATAATATGCAAGAGAAACAAAATGGACTGTAAAATGAAGGATTCAAGATCACTTTAGAAACATTTGGTCTAACAGTCAGACTAGCAATTTGGTTACATATTGTAAAGAAATTTGTGATAGCAAGACCAAATAACTGTTAGTCAGATGGCTGGAATAACCTAAAATGATTTGTGAGGAAAATAAAGAATTTTGCATGATACATGAACAGAATATATTATTACATATGTTTCTTTTTCACAAAGTAACTGTTTTTTTAACAAAAAGAGTGGTAGTATGTTTTATAAACACTTGACATCTTCAAAGATGTATGGGCTGAGACAGACTTGGACAGTTAAAAAAAATAACGGTACATGTAAGTATTATTCGGGAATCATATGATATTCTTAGGCTCATATGCTGAAAAGCAAAATTGAATAAGCAATAATGTGGACTTACATAAACTGATTATAAGGCTGCTGTGTCTCAGAGATTTCCCATTTCTCCAAGTTATGATGATCTTGGAGTTCGTATATACAAGTTCAGAGATGCGGGTTTGCTCCTCACATTTGGTGGTGAGCTTGCCTCCTGCAAAAAATACTTTAAAGGAGAGCAGGGATGTTCAACTCTGTATCTCCCTTACCAGAGGGGGTTTTTAGTCTGAGTTTTGGAATTTAACTCCAGAAGCTTTTATGTGTTTGTCACAAGTTTATAAGTGGAAGTATGTACCCATGTCAATGCTGTGCTCTCTGCTCTCCACCTGTACCTCTCCACTGCCCTACTGTCATGAAGAGCTTACATGTTGTCATGGCATATACTCTGATCTTGATTTGTATCCCACTCTTAGGTTACCCACTGTCCTTCTGTTACATAGGGTATATATAGGTTGCAGTGCAATGTGCCCTACACTTCATTTGTAACTCCATGGTCCTCCGTCTGCACAGAAAGGGAAACACCTACAGACATTGAAAATTGTTCCTGCTCCAGCAGCAAAACGATGCTGTGGAACTGCTACCTTAGTTCAGGTGAAGCACATAGGAGCCACATTTCTGGTTTCATCATATTAAACTAATAAAACTAATGCAGACAGGATGGAGAACAAGCATTAGGTTTAGAGCCTATATAAAAAAACCTGCCAACAGTGATATTCAGTATAACTGTAATTTCATTAAACTGCTCCAGCATAACAAGATGCATGAGCCTGGCTGGGACAAAACCATGTGATCTCTGCTCCCATATCCCAGTTACACTTTATTCTGAATCACGTTTGGCTTCTGAATGGTTACCTATTGAAATGTCGGCACTCATAATGCTGAGTTCTGAAAAAAAAAAGACCAAAAAATATAGAAGGGTGAATATCAAATATCACCCTTCTCTTTAAACTTGTTTCTTGCAAGGGAAAACTCCCCTACACCCTCTTATCTTATATATAATGACTCCAACATTTCCATACATCTGAGAAAAGGTAATATTTTCATGTAGGGCCATCTTGGACATGGTATATACAGGTATGTTTCTTTCAGCTATTCAGGCTCATGCAGGTCCCAACATTTCAAATGGTTCTCTCTCTCTCAACTTCCCATTACTTATCCTGTAATTTTAGTTTTCTAATCTTATCTAATATTTCCATTGTTCTTCATGTTTCTTTATGCCTTCCAAATTATATAAATCTTTTTAGTTCATCTTCTGTAGCATCTTGCTATTTCTGCTGATACTCTGATGTACCATTAATAAATAAACATCTCCTCCACCACTTTGCCAACCATGAACACACATTCTTACCCAATATTAATGTACTATCCAGTTTTCATTAATTCTTTCTCCTTTCCTTAAATTCAGTCATCACATCAACCGCAATCATATCATGACCTAAACACTCATTCCATTACACTGTATCTGGCAGCCTTACCTCATAATATTAAACACAATCTAACCTAGATATCCTAATAACAATAACTTGCATAACCTTTCTCTTGTAATCCAAAATTGAAAACACCTGCACTCTCTAGTATCTAGTAATTAGTGAAATCACTAAATCCCTCACCACACAAACCCACTTTATCTAAATCTGCAGTAAGGCCCATAAGCACAGATCAAACATATGGCACATACTCCTGTGACAGAACATTGAAAACATGCCTACTGCTTTCCTTCCCTAGAGGTACATTATTCTCCTCAATTTTTAAATATATATCCTTATAATTTATCTTTATTACACTGCTTTACCCTCTGTTCTGCAGACCTTAAATAACTGAGTGTCCCTCATCATAGCACAAACAACAAAATAAAGTGCTTTTACTTGTGAGAAGTATACTAAAGCAATATACTTAGATCCTGATCATAACCCATTAATATTTGGTTTCACAGATTACATAAAACATTTTGCATTCTTCACTTATGCTTTTCTTTGAAGTATTTTACATAGTTTCTCAACTATGCTACTAAACTGTACTAAAACATCTATAAAATATTTTTTCTAACTTCATCTGTGTTTCCTTCACTGTATTATAATGTCTTTAGTTTACTACTTTGTATCTTTGCTCTGAGACTGAAATTGGTCCACTGAAATCAGTGCTCTATCCCGGTAAACAAATTCAACTTAAATACATAAATAAATAACTAAAAATTTAAAATTTTGTGTATGATATTTGCTGCAGTGTTACTAGGTGCTAGTTTCAAAATACAGATACCGTTATTTTGCATTGTATGTATGTCTTTCATTCTGCTTTTGTGAGATGTCTCCATGAGCAAAATACAATATCACGTAAATAGTATGGAACAACCAACTGTGTATTAATGAAGTACTGCAATACAGCCACTCCCCCATTTTGAATGCAAATAACTAATCCCAAACTGTGAAACATTCTAAATGTACAATTGTCTTTTGCAGTTTCTTGTGCCATATTCTTGCTACAGTATAGAAAGAGTTCTGGTCATATAAATAAATCTGACTTGCATGCAAATATATCCTTAAGAAATCTGAATTTTGTGTAAAATAATTATTCATATCAAGACTACTATTCCAAACAGATATTGGCTTTATATGGATATACTTCCCTATCCGAATCTTACTGAATAAGAGGAAGATTTAATATTAAAGGCACCTTTAGAAACAGTGACTGCACAGTACTAAATGGCATGCAGTCTATGGAACAGCATGATCTACAGCTAGTAACATATGCAGTTGGAATTATATAGTGCTGACATACTGAGGAAGGGAATGCTAGCAAAACAGAGGTGCTATGTCACAGAGAAGAGTGACACTAGGGAGGCCCAGTAGATGAGAAGCACTACAAAAAGTCACTGACTGATGTGTCACATGTCATCACTAGGACAGACTAATACAACACAGTTCATGTATGCTCATGCTTGCAGTGAAGTGCTACATACCCACCAGTATTGGTTGTGCAGTGATCCAGAATAAGTTTGCCCCACAACACATTGCATTTGTTTCATATGTAATACATGCATCTCATTTTCATAGGGATCCCTCGTTACATATTATTATGTGACTGTTTGCATGTACTGCATATGGGTTCTAATTTTATCCCTGTGTAGCTTCATTACCCACGTCTCTGAATCACCAACATTCTGTACATTGCCACCACTTGTGCTAATTTGCACAGGGCAGTGAATTAAATATCTTGCATTTCAGCCTATACCTTTTTATTTCTGGAGGATGTTTGCTAGGGAACTCCTACACAGGTTATGTAAAATATTGGGGAAGTACTATGAGTAATAAAGCTGACTACGAGTACATTGGGAGCATATATTTATAGATGTACTCATTTAAACGTCTCCTGGAGTAAGACTGAACATTTGTTTACATCTGAATTCATGGAATGATACATTTAAAATTACAGAATTGTTATTTTAATGCACTTCTACCACTTTGCTTTCAAAGAGCATTATATGGATTGCTTTTGCTATATTTAGAATGTTTTTTTACAAGAAACTGAAAATGTCAAAATCTCCCTGTTTTGATGAATTTTAGTTATGTTTAAACATGTATAAACTAATACACAAACTACTAGACCTAATCCAAATCTATCAAAATTAAAACATTGGTCTAAAGTGGGCATGATTATTGGTAAGTACCAATTATTGGTATATATAATAATTTCTTTGTTTTGTAATAATTTAGAACTGGAGTACAAAGAATAATTTTATTTATTTATATATTTATTGCAAATGGTTTTGCTTTCTGGTCTTTTTATTTTCTTAGTTACACATTTGAATTATAATAATTTCATTAAGTTTGGCATATTTTCTTTTTTAGGAATATGTCATAGCAAGACAATTTACATCAGAACATATGAAAGTCTGATTGATTTTCATATATATATATATATATATATATATATATATATATATATATATATATATATATATATATATATATATATATATATATATACACACACACACACACACACACACACACACACACACACACACACACGCACACACACACACACACACACATTATTTATTTGTCTTTATTTTCCCTGGAAAGACTGACTGGGTAAAAACTTGCTTTCAGCATAGGTCTAATGAGAAAAGCTCCACAAGTTAACAAAAGTGACATCTAGTTTTATATAGGATTAAATACATTGGAATATACAGTGACATGTTTTACAATACAAAGAAAGCAGCAAAGATTTTTTACATATTGATACCACAAAGAGGCTTTTTCATCATTTAATGGCAGTAAAGTACATTGACAACTGTGTATAACAGTATCCTTTAGAATGTAATATTTAGATGTAATATTTAATTGAATAAACATTTTAAATAATTTACAATATAATAAGTAGTAGGACAATTATGTTATATTCATAACTGGATAAGGAACTGATTTCAATGATGTAGTATTGTGTGTTTTAATTTGTTATAAATGATATCTCTTGTTTATATGTTATATCTATTTTTGTATTTGCTTGTGGCTGAAGACAGTTCACAAGGCTCGAGTCACTTCGGTTGGTTAACAAACATAAATCAATAAACATCCACCACACAGGTAGAACAGGAACCACTAGGAAGTAAACCACCACACTTTAGCAAAAACCAACTTTAATGACAGTCTACAACTGTAATACACAAGGGATAGTATAAATTGTTGTCTGTTCATTATGCAATGAGTTTTATATAGGTATGTCTACGAGATATTTAAACAAAAGAATTAAAGAACATTATTATTGTATTAAAACAAAGAATAGCAATAATGCATTGTTTAAACATACTCAAGTGTTCTAGGTACAAAAAAAAATTGTTTTCTATTTCAGAGCAGGTACCTGAAAGTATGAGGGGAGGTTGTTTTAAAGATAGAGTTGAACAAGGGGAAACTATATGGGAATTAAGACTAGGAACCGCTAAACAATCTGGCATGAATGATTCCTTTAATGTTGTGTTTTCTAAAGAATAGGAGGTTACAAATTTTACAATAATATTATTAAATATTGGATATGAATATCTATTTTATGGTAGGTTTCATTAGCGTTTATTTTAATTATTTTTGAGTATTTTATGCTGTTTATGTGGGTAATGGGTTTACTTAATTTGATTATTTGATTATCTGATTGTTTAATTGATCAATTTTGTTGTATATAAGGTGTTTTTCTTTGATGAAGTTTATTCTGATGAAGTCTCTTTGAGACGAAAGCGACATTAAAGTGTTTTTTTTGCTAAAGTGTGGTGGTTTACTTCCTAGTGGTTCCTGTTCTACCTGTGAGGTAGATTTTTATTTTGAATTTGCTTTTTGCTACCCCATCTACTGGTTATTTTTGTTTTATAAATCAATAAACAATTGATTTCCAGTGGTTAAACAATGAACCTCTCTTAGGCTGCCAGTAATTATACAGAATTCTGGCTTTAGTCTTCTCTGAAGATAACTAAATGCATTCCACTACTTTTGAGATAAAAAAAAAACAGTTAAATATGATTGTGTACATTGAAGTTTACTCAGTCTGCTCTCTTTCTTGCACTTACTCAGTAAGACAATATCACAGGAGTGAGTGCCCTGAGATTTAGAAGCTTTCTACAGGTGAATTTTTTAAATTTTTGGAATATGAGGTGAATGTCTGAGCAAGTCATTTGAAATGTAGCCCCTTAACTCTGTATATCTCAAGTTCTCAGTTTTAATCCTGCACTGAAGAAAAGCTGTACTGATGCAGGAAATAATGAGCTTACATGAACTATAAACATGTGATATTCAATTTTGTGCCACTGATGTCAAACAGATAGGAACTGTGATAGGAGGAATATCTGAATGAAGTTAGCAAATGGAGATTGGTGAAGCAGTGAGCAGTGCAACAGCAAATGGAACTCATTGCAGAATTATTAATATTCATTATCCTGCCAATGTGCTTTTCCAAGGTACTCATCAAAACCAAATGGCCAAATGGGAAGTGCACAAATATATTTATAACTTGAAGGATCAGTTACATTGTAGTTAGTTATATTATTTGGAGAATCTGGTGGGTAAAACTTCCAGAATAGGGTATGTAGTGCTATACTCCACCAGAGATAAAAAAACATTTGTGGATTTCCCAACTGGTCTATTAACATTGACCAATTGGACATCACAGAAGCCCAGTTTGATATGATGAACCATATCTAAATGGGCAATAACCTGATTATGTTTATATAGTATACATGCCTACATCCAGTATCTTATACAAGGAATTCCAATCTAGGAAATCAAGTAGCAAATGTTTATTTGACCAGAGGTTTGTTCTATATGATATCTGAGATTAGCTGCACTGGTGACATGTGTTTCCATGTGTTCTAGTTTTCCATTTCATGCTATAGCTATTAATGAAATACAAAATTACAAAGGAACATCTAACGTTCTATGCATTTTCATCTCAAACTTCCTCAAACACATCTACAGTGTTTTTTTTTTCTGTATTCTCAATGCTTATGCATTAATAACCCATTATGTTTCAAAGAATACATTATTCTATAGCCAGTCAGTGGTAATACAAAAAAATAAATTAATGATAAAGCTAAGAAGTTATCAAAGGCTAGGAAGATGTAAAAAATGTTACACCTGTGAATACTAGGGATTGCCATTCTTTGGGATGTGACCCAGAAGACAGATCTCCTGCATTTACAGTGCCACAAAGATTAGTAGTCATTAAGTTCTAGTGCCCTATAAGCCTATCTCAGCAGTACTGAATATGATAAAACAGGCATTCCATAAATACTGCAAACACATTATTTTGTAGATATAAGCTAAAATAGATATAGACACCACCTAAATCAGCATGTACCCTCCCATCTAATCAGCAAAATGACAAAACAAAACCTTGACTAATATCGGTTAGTAATCACTGGAAGAGAAGGTCAGTAGGTTGATGGGGAATATCTGTGGCTTCTTCTACAGAGATTCTAAATGTGCTGTCAGCCTGGGATGATATGCTCAGTTCAGTGCATCGACAAGCTACGATGCTTCGCTAGGGACGGCTTGCACCTGTCACCCCTGGGCTTTCGGATATTGGCAAAGGCTCTTGCTACCACCATAGTGCCTTTTTTAGGCAAGGCTCAAAAGATAAACCCACCTCCATAGATATCACAAGGGATAAGAAACTAAGAGTAATGCTACTCAACGCCAGAAGTCTAAACCTCAAGATGCACGCACTTGAAACTCTCCTTAGCATGGAGAACATCGATATCTGTGCAGTAACAGTAACCTGGTTCAGGGCTCCCGAGAGCACCCCAGCACTACCAGGTTATACCTCATACCATGCTTTTCGACTCCAAAACTTGGACCGAACCACAAAAGGAGGGGGATTATCGATATTCATCAAAGATACCCACACCTCCAGGTTGGTGGCAAAGCACGAAGCATCAGAGACTATCCATGTGCAACTAACAGTGGGTAAAACTGCCTTCCAGTTTATAGCCTGCTACAGACCACCCTCCCAAACCCAGGAACCCCACTCGGCCTTCCTGAGAACACTGGAAAATATGAAGGTCTCTCCAAACACCATTATATTGGGCGACTTCAACTACCCAAACATAGACTGGGAGCATTACTCTAGCTCTAACACCCTAGCCCAAAGGTTCCTAGAATTCATAAACTCAAATGCTATGGAACAACTTCTTACCACTCCCACAAGAGGGGAAAACATACTGGACCTGATCATCACCAACATGGGGACTCTATGCTCCAGACCAGAAGTGTATCCCTCACTGGTAAGATCAGACCATAAACTGATCTCACTGGATATTCACATCCCGACACCACCCCCTGCCCAGAAAACCACAGTGAAAAACTTCTCTAAAGCAAATTTCACACTCCTCAAAACCGAGGTGGAATCCTTCAAAGCCCCCGGGCCTGTGGAAAATATGGCCCAGACCACAGAATCCTTTATAAATGCATTCTATGAACACCTTCAGGAATGCATGGATCATGCAATCCCAAATAAAACCAAGACCCAATCCTCCAAAGGCAGACGTCCTGTCTGGTGGACCCCAGCCATAAACAAACTATACAATAGAAGGAGGAAAATATTACATGATAGAGCAAAATCCCAAAAAGGGAAGGCATCTCTGCTCAATATTAGCAAAAAACTAAGGGCGCTCATAAAATCGTCTAAGGCCAGCTTCGAGAGAAAAATTGCACAGGACACTAAGGATAATCACAAGGCTTTCTTTGGTTATGTTAGGAACCTGGGTGGGAATTCCCAGATATGCTCAGAATTAGTCCAAAATGACAAAAAATCGAACCCACAGACATTGCCAACATCCTAGTTGACAGGTTCAGCGCAAACTCCCCCCCCTCCCCACCAAAAGGGCAAATATCTATCCCAGCAGAGTGCTGCCCTCCTGACATCTCAGATGCTTAGGTAAGAGCCACCCTCTCCAAAGCAAAAAACACAGCATCAATGGGACCAGACGGTGTCCTGGGCTGCATCCTACGTGAACTCCAAGAAGAGCTAAACCCAAACATAAAACTACTGTTCAATCTCAGCCTTACTACAGGATATGTACCCAAAGAGTGGTGTACAACAACAGTGGTCCCTCTCCACAAAGGTGGTGCCTCAACGGACCCTGGAAATTATCGCCCCATAAGCCTGACTAGCTTGATCTGCAAAGCTATGGAAAGGATCATCATGGACCTCATAAATAAAGATATTGGGGACCTACAGACACTGGGTCCTACCCAGTTCGGCTTTGTTAAGGGCAGATCCTGCCTCTTAAACCTGGTCGACTTCTTTGAAACAGTCACCAAGGCCATTGATGAAGGGGAAGGTGGTCCACACAGCTTACCTGGACCTCGCAAAAGCCTTCGATACAATACCCCACTCGGGCATTATAGATAAGCTCACCAGCTTAAATATAAACCCCTATGTCACTAGATGGGTTGCAAACTGGCTCAAGGACAGAACCCACATGGTTAGAATTGCTGAAGCCATGTCAGACTCCAAACCAGTTACAAGTGGCATCCCACAAGGCTCAGTCCTGGGACCTCTCTTGTTCGGTATATATTTCTCGGAGGTACAGGCCAACACAGAAGGACTGTGGCTGACCAAGTTCGCAGATGACTGCAAACTGGGCACCATAATCGACTCTCCAGCTGACACAAGCATCCTCCAAAAGGGCCTCATAGAAACAGACAACTGGTGCCAGAGCCATGGCCTCAAGCTAAATGCCAAAAAGTGTATAGTCATCCCCTTTGGCAAAAACAAAGTGCCAACAAATTACCACATAGGTGGTAATCCATTAAGTACAGAAGAAGTAATTAGGGACCTGGGGACCCAAGTTGATAGCAATCTCTCATTTGACAACCACGTGGCCAAAGTGGTTAAAAAAAACTTTTATATAGCCCACCTAATCATGAAGGGATTCACATCTAGATTAGGGGAGGTCATCGTGCCTCTTTACTCATCCCTCATCAGGCCCATAATTGAGTACAATGCCCCTTTTGGGATGTACCTTACCAAACACCTGCAGCAACTGGAAAGACCCCAAAATTACCTCACCAAGAGAATCTAAGGGCTCAAACAGATGCCATATGCTGCCCGGTTAAAGAAACTCCAGCTCTACTCAGTGGCATACCACCAGCTCAGAGGCGACCTGTGCCTGATGTATAAAGCCATGTCCAACCCAGAATTAAGGGACATGCTGCACCTCAAAAAATCCAAATCCCATCGAGCTACATGCTCGAGAGACTTGAACTTCAGCACTGAAATAAATAGGAAATGCTGGAGGGACAGATTCATAATCCAGAGGCTCCCTTCACTCTGGAATAAAATCCCAGTCCAGGTTAGGCAGAGTCCCTCACTGACTCTCTTCAAGAGGAATCTTGATGAGTGGATGGGAGATCGTAGGTTTACCCCGGGTATCACTTTTGTGTCACTGTTAGACAGAGGCACAGAATACTAACCTCGAAAAAGGGCATAGCAAAATTAATTTAAAATGGGTGGTGAAAGCCAAACATACTCTGGCTAGGCTTATAAATGCCCTAGGGCAGATAGCCTAGTATGAACCTATGAACCTATGTATATTCTGTACCCGAACCCTGTCTCCACTTCTTCAATTCAGGATTAATGATAGTAAATCTCTGCCAGTTTTAGATATTTTAGAATACTTTATGAATGATGTCTTTCCATGACCACCAACCCTCTCAACTGTCTAGAATTTGTACCTCAGATTTGTGGTCTTTTCCTCATAAAATTGATGGTTTTCTGGAAAATTACTAGGAATTAAACTCACTAAATAATGACATGCATTTGAGTTTCAGACTTTATAGCCTTCAGAAAATGCATAACACATCTCCTGTTATTCTAGAGACTTTATATGTTTATAAGAGCAATATTTAAAATCTGTCCCTGTTTTTGGGCTCTTGTCCCCCCATTTTAGGCTTTGCCCAGCATTTAGAAGTTGAGAGCTATGATGACCATGTTATATTTATTGAATTCCAGTGGAATGGATTTCATACCCTGTGGGTCACAATTTCCTTTTTTGTTACTGCTTCTGTGCTAGAGACATATTACAAAATGGCAGGAAAAGTATAGGATTCATACAAAACACCTCCATATTGATTCTTACAAAATGCATGGATTTTATGTAGTATTCTCTTACCAGTTTGGTTGGAAATTTCTCCCTGAGAGCACAGGATACATTTGAAGCAGCAGACTGGCTGGCCTGCTTGAGTTGCCTTCCTATAGCCTGCAGAACAACTTTCACTGCACAGTGACTGAGGGATCTAGATGATAAAAATAAATTAATTACAGTATATGCGTATGTATACACATTTCTGCTTATACTACAAAGGTAGCTGAATATTATTAGAAAATTACTTAGCTGTGTCTGTTGTAGTGAAAATAAAATAAAATCAGATGAGAAGCAGCTCAGAACACCCTGCTCCATGAGAATTTAATTATCTTTGTTTTATACAGCTGATTCTACATTTATTATACCTCCCAGATTCTTTGTTGAAAAAATACAGTCAGTTTTTCACTGATGCACTGAACTTATAAACACACTCCTTATTAAGCCTACAACTCAGCATAGCAGGCTAGAGATAGAACATAAAATGCCTAAATTACCACTTAACAGGAATAAAATCTGTCCTAGCTATGAAGAAATGATAAGAAGGTAGAGGTTAGTTGGTGTGACAAGAAGATAAAATGTAGCAATTAATTGCAGTATATATGAGTTAATATAATACAAGCTTAACAAACATGAATGTATAATGGTTGCGAATGTTACACGCAAAGAGCAGAATTCATAGATCAGAATAAACTGACTACAACAACCACATATTACTTTCAGGAAAATACATTTATAAAGTACAATATGTTAGCTTCTTCATTTGTCATGTTATTCAGTCCTTGATTTCTATTTTCCAGCAGTGCATACATCCTTTGATGTGAAACAGCATCAGCTCATTTATGCTTCTAAATAAAGTTAACAATGCATTGTACTAGCTTTAGTTCCTATTTCCACCTTAAAATTATTAGCTGCTAGACGGCATGATCCATCAAGAGTTTTTTAAGGTTGAATACAATACTGGAGCTGATTCAGAAAGGTTCTCCTGATGTGTACACCTCACAGAAACCATTCCTGATTCAGAGACAGCCCTACCACTGGGCTGCAATTCGAAGATAAGCAGCACCACTTGCAGACATTATTAGGACTGCCTAACATGATTTAAACACCAAGAAATGCACCTGTAATAAAAACATTAGTGAGGAGAATGATCTAGAACTTTACCTGGTAGTGTTTAAATGATGTCTCACTCAAGAAAACTGGGGCACAAATTACAGCAGTTGAAAATCTCATCATCCAAACTGACAGGATAGGCATTAAAACATGTTGGGATATAGAGGGGTTGATTACACAGGCTAAGGAACATTTAAGAAGGGATCTTTAGCTGGAATAACCTTTAAAGTGCAACCCATAACATTTTATAGCTAGGCTTTTAATAAAGATGTGGTTAGAACATGATATAACAGTAAACCAAGCAAGTTAGAAATCATAACAGTAGAAAGATTTTACAAGAATTTTGCCTATTACTATGAGATTGTGTTTATTTATTTTTTTAATACAGAGTGATCCCTAGCACTAGTAAATTTAGTAGAATGGTTATTAGGTAATGACACCCCCCAGATTTAGTAAACTCTGTGTAGGAACAGTGTAAGCCCTACACAGAGTGAATGGTGTCTGTGTCTGCAGCTCCCCCTCGGCAGCAAGCCTTGCATATTAATGAGAGGGAACCATGTACATGGTTAGTGAATCAGTGCAAGGGGGTGTGTTACAGTGCTTGGAGATGTGTAATACACTCCCTGTACTGCCAAAGTGCTGTAGGCACTAAATGATTTAAGTGAAGTGTCCTTGGTCACTTATTTATAATTGGAAGTATGTATTTCACACAGGGAGTGTGCTATAGTATCCGTAACACACCCCCTGCACTGTCAAAGTGCCATACAACACTTAAAACATTAAAGTAAAGTGTCCTTGGACACATTTACAATTATTTTAATGTATTTCACACAAGTTTGTGTTACAGTGTCCATAACACATCCCCTGGACTGTCAAAGTGCCGGATGGCACTAAAATATTAAATTGTAACTGTGTCCTGGCCAGTATGTAAAATAAATATATAGGGGGTATGTTACAGTGTCCGTAACACCCCCCCTGTAATGTCCAAGTGTGGGATGGCAGTGCAATTAAATGTGGAAATGTCATTGTCCCTGTGTATTGTTTTTTTTGTGTTTGCATGCTTAGCAATAAACACATGCCAGACATCTAAATAGAATCTGGATGCTATTAATTTTTATCCAAAATGTCAAGTCAAGTTTAAGCATAATAAGTGCAAATTTCTGGGAGCAGTAGTTAAGGCAACATATACTAACACTGCAAAACTGGCTCAGAAGATCCTAGGCCATAAAGACTCCCAAAATACCATGAAGAAAAATCAAGCAAAAATGTATTTTATTTGTAGTACAAAAGGAATAAACACTTTCATCCTGCTTAACAGGACTTCATCGGATTTAACAGTGGAATACATACATAATAATAAAAGTATCCCTAATGAAGAATGACTTTCAATATATATTTTTTTAATTTGTAAAATATCTAGTTTACCCATAGCTAAGCTCCACTAAGCACTGCTAAGCCAAGCCAAGCAATGCATAAACAGGACCTGTTTTAGCGGTACTTAGCATTGCACAACCCTGCTTAGCTGGTTTGAGCGCTGCTAAGCAATCTCAGTTTAAGCAGTCCTCAGCACAGCTAAGTGTGTTTGTACACTGCTAAACAATGCTAAGCAGTCCCCATTTAAGCACTGCTTAGCCGAGCTCAGTAAGTTTGCGCGGTGATAAGTGTTGCTTAGCATTTTCAAAAATAGATCAATGGCAGCAAAGTGCGGGGAAAACAGCCTGATTTAAACTGAACAGGTAGGAATACAGCCAGAACCTGTTGGAGTTTGAGCACTGGAGGAACTATGGCTGGCGTCAGAGAGGGAGCATGCTTTTGAGTGCAGCGCTGGGGCATGTTGGAGTCCAGGTCATG
Source organism: Protopterus annectens (assembly GCF_019279795.1). Taxonomy (NCBI): domain Eukaryota; kingdom Metazoa; phylum Chordata; order Ceratodontiformes; family Protopteridae; genus Protopterus; species Protopterus annectens. The sequence goes on from NC_056737.1 coordinate 226,617,323, forward strand.
GTTGGACTCCTAGTGAAAGACCATGATGTCAGATTACTGCAAGGCAAGTGCTGGTGCTCTGAATACAAGTCTGAGGCCTGGGACCATCTGGCATGTGACCTCACCAATGCCACTGGAATCCCCCGTACTGATGAGCAGGTGCATCACCATTATTAAGCAAAGGAAAGGGGGCTCTTTGCCCAATGGTACTAAGATGCTTGGGACAGAAATCACCCAGAAGTTTGTAAGTATGGCAACTGGTGATTTATCAAATTGTAGTATGAATATCTGATAGACAGGTATGCATAATGATGTGTTTTCCTCCCACAGCTGCAGAGGAGAGGACTTGCAACTTAAAGACCCATGCTGGCCCCCTATTGAGGATCTGCTGACAGTGTGGTGAGTACAGATCTATCTTGTAATATATAGTACAATAAATAAGAAAGAGTACATTGTTTACTGCCAGTAGGTATAGTATATTCTGACTGTACTGCAATAAATGTGTTCTTAGACCCACACTGATATATGTGAGTAATGCCAGGTACTGTGCAATACAGATGAAGGCATCAAGCATGCTACTATTGATGAAAAGCTAGTACTGTAGTAATAATGTGTAGGAATGACATAAATATATACTGTATTAATACTAAGGATCTTGTAATAAAGTACACCATGATTGAAACTGTGAAGGTAATAAATGACATTCATTCATCATCTACAAGATATACAGTACAGCTGCAGTCAGAAATTTGAATGTAATAAACCACTGTGTCATGTTATCCTCCAGGTGTTTTGTTTATTCTGGTCTGTTGTTGAAGAAATCCAATTGTACAGATGCTCCACAGCAAATATGGCTATGACACCATGAAGTGACTGAAGTTTGGCTGATAAAGAAATGTTATGCTAAAGTGAAGGTGTGGAGCTGTACAACAAGATAGAATGCAACTTGATAAATGTTCTGCACTAAGATCTGAACCTTGAATAGTAATGTGTAATGTATTATAGTGTGTTTCCTTCAGTATTGTCTTGTGTTAACCTTTGCATTTCAGCTATACATATTCCTGAATGTAGGTATGCTGATGCAGGCAAGTATGCAACTGTAATAGCTGGAGACTGCAGATATACCATGTGCAAATGTATATGGGTTGGGTATGCAACCCAGCACCCTGATATGGTCTGTACAGTTCACACATATTCCCATTCACTAGGAGTTAAATGTGTACACCTGCATTCCAACTATTAATACACACTTCCCCTACTATCTCTGTCATGCATGAATCTCATGCATATATGTTAAACTGCCACTGCAGTCTTCTGTGATACACTACCTATATTGCCAGGTCAAACTTTGTAACCAAGTGAGCTTTAGGCACAAATAAGTCAACCAGCACACAGCAGTGACCCAGTAGCTCAGTGTGATAAGAAATAGATATGTTGTTCATTTTTGCACACACAGACCAGGGTTTGAATGCAGGGAATTGTACTAAGATGTATTTATAATAACAGAGAAGTAGTCTTGACTATTTGTAGAAACTGTCATGTAGTGTTAACAAATATTTTCATCACAGGGCTTACAGGTAAAAAATGTATGTAGTAGCTATATGAAGGGTATACTAATAAACTGTGTCCAGATGTACTAGTGTGTAAATAGCATTGCTCAGAAAGGTGATAAGACTCCAGGCAATAAAATATCATGAAGTACAGTACTACTCCAACTGAATAAGGCAAATTAAATGTTCTACTGTTGTTACAGCTGTATGCCTGATGTGTCTGTGAATGTGTGCTGATAGTCTATCCCCATGCCTACAAATGACAGCAAAACATGTAAATGCACCATGCACTGTGCCTGATGCATGTCTCTCAAGTGTCACACTGTCACGGCTAGTGATCACTGTTGCCATTAACCTTGGACACAGCTATAACTCCATTTGAAGGATGCCGGTAGTACACTCACACAACATCAGTTCAGGATACACCTTGTTAGTCATATATGTTACCCTGACATGTACAAGTCCCCTGTAGTTATGTACCTATAGTTCTTACAACTTGGCCCATACCATTCCATGTTGACAGCTTGAGAGGTATATACGTGCTACAGAAGGTTTAGGGCACACATAGATGTAAAGCAAGTGCCGACCTGTAGAGTATTGAGCAGTGCTGTTGTGAAAATATAGCCTATACAGTTATTAATGGAATGTTTTTCTCTTCCCCGACCCCTTATCTGCATCACAAATTATTACTGTTATACTATGAGTATAGTTTCATTTCCACATATATTGTTCTCAAAACCTAATTTTGGGCCTTGTTTTGTATTATTGGTTATAGTGGTTGTCTCTACAAGTTTACAGAGTGTTTTAAATGATGGAAACCCAATCATTTGTTTTATTTTCTTCAATAAAGTCCAGAATTGGTTTTATTGAATTTGGCCTGAATATGTGCATTTTGTTACTGTGGAGTGGCTCATCCTTTTGTTCTTGTTTGGCATCTTTGTGTTTTGCAACAGTTTTTCCTTTTGTCTTTTTTCATTGTTGGCCTTTTACCATAACTGTTACTGGCATGCTGTTACAATAATGACTTTTATTCCATTTATGCCTGTGTTCCGTATGCTATGCAATTCTATTGTTCTGGATTAATTGGAGCACCCATGCATGCTGTTATAACTAGCGTTGAAATGTTTTGTTCATGACTAACCAATACACTTTGACAAACCTCAACACCATAGTACATTTGGGTAGGCCGATCCCAGCAGATCCACTTGTTCCACCTTATCTGGCCACGCCACCGGGTCTCAGTATGTCTGGGATTCAACCTGGAGCTGCCTTCTCCACTGGTCCTGCACCACCCCCGGGTGGAACCACCTCAGGGAACAGGGCCTATCCCCCCTCAGGCACAGGTGTGGAGAAGGTCCTGTCATGCATAATCAGCTCTCAGGGTTGGTTCTCAGGGTAATCCAGCAACATTTAGATGACCAAATGGGTCAGATTGAGGGCAGACTGGCACACCTTGAGGAGCAGGCTGGCCCCAGTGTCCAGCCTCCAGCACAGCCACCTTTGGGGCCATGAAGGGGCAGTGATGACTGCCCATGGGTGGGGACCTCAGTCCCACTGTTTCCATCTGGGGACACTTGGTCCTCTGATTTCCAACCACCCTCCCCATCCAAGGTGTTTACACCCCTCATGTGTCATACAATGCCCCTGCCTGCTGTCTTGTCTGTCTACAAATGTCATCTCACCTTCCTAACTTACCTCCCCAAATCTACCTACAGCCCTTCCCCAACATTCCACTCTTTCCTTAAAAAAAAACAAAAAAAAAAAACACAAACAAAAAAAAAAAAAACAAAGTTGGGCACCCGTCCTTCAAAAAAAATGTCATCCCATACCTAGTTCTCCATTTTGCCCCATGTACGCTGGCATCAATCAATCATCATAACAATTAATCAACCATGTTATGTCACCCACACCCCTCCCTGTGAGATGTGAGGCTCAAAACTTCAAATTGTCCACAACATGCACAGCTGTTGCTGTAGAAGAAATGGATAGCTATGGTCCTTTCCTACACCCGTCTTGCACATCCCTATCTGCCTTTCATATTTTTTCCCCTGCTTGCCCCCATTTCACCCACTTTCCTATCACCCCTTTTTCTTTTTTTTTTTTGGAAATAGCACGAGTTTAAGTGAGGATAATCTCTGTTTATCATTGCGGCGTGTCATGCAAACCCGTGCAAACCCACTTAAAACTGCTTTAATCACCCTATCTGATTCAGACACTGTTCTGCCCAGCAACAAAATAACCAGCCCTGGCAAGTGTCAAACTCAGGACCCACTGCACTACACGTCAGAGCAACACAACAGTAGGCCAACTCAGCTCTGGGGAGTTACTGTTTTTTTATAAATATATCATGCAGTATAGTCATATAACATTAGGGAAAAAAAAAAGACACCACTGTCAAGTATTGAACCCCAGCACCTTCTGAGCTACAGTCAGAGAACCACAACACTAGGCCAACTCAGCTCTGGGGAGTTGCTACTGCTTTTGTAAATATATCATGCAGTACATTTATATAACAGGGAAAAAAAAACACCCCTGCCAAGTATTGGCCCCAAGACCCTCTGAACTATAGTTCACTACAATACACCAGTAGGCCATCTCAACTCTGGGGAATTACTGGTGTTGTTACGAAGATATCCCAAGTACCAGTGACACTACTTCTACATATAATGTGATAAATTACAGCATACTTGGGCCTGTGATGCAGACACTGAACCAGTACACAGCCAAAGACATGTTGATGGATTGACAGGAGGCCTACAATATCAGGTGCAGCTGACAACCACACAGACTGTTGCAGAATATCCACAGTCATGTCACCTAAGTATGTCATGGTTGTCATCAAAGCTATTTTGTGTGCTGACATACTGGCAAGGCAGTGCAAATTAATTTAACAAAAATCATGACAGACAGGTCAGTGTCACATGTCATAGCCATCTAAACACACATGTTCATGCCAATCCTGTGTAGCACATTGTATGCATGCATATATATGTTGCAACTACACCTCCCATAATAATTACTCAGTAGGTCTGTCTGTAACATTCCTAGCATTTCTCACATCTGGACCCCCAAAGTTCAGGCCCACAGTCCAGTCTGTTGCACGACAACTGCATACTTGGCAATACAACATAGAAATAACTGAGCCCTGCAATGTCCATCAGAGCTGGTTGCTACTACCACAGTCACTGCCACCAATAGTAGCACATCAAAGGCCTGCAGGGTGGGACACATTTCACAAATATGAATATGTGTCCTAAATGTCACCTACCAATCTCTGGATGGCACTATTACATAATGTATGTACCAGAGGCACATGCTTCACCTGGACTGTTAGGGGTACCCTCAACCTGGCCATGGTGTGACACCACAGCTGACACTGCTCCAACACTGACAGTAACAGCTTGCTCTCCCCCACTGTCTTCACAATGCCTAGTCTGACTCTTGTCCAGAATGCAGCAGCTGCAGCCTGCTACACATGTAGCAGTATGTTCAGTTATCTGCTGCGGACCTAAAATACGTCCCAGACACCAAGAACAGGGCATCCACACAACACCCATACAAAAAGGGTTGGGGGAATGCTTAGGTGAAAGGGACATGTGTTACAGTCTCCCCCTACAAACATGCACAGCTGACAGACCAGCATCATCTGCAGCAGCATACACATTCAAATATAAAGGATGTATGACACCAACATCTGCCTATCTCCTTACTGACCCCAACACACACTGGTAAACAGTACACTGTTACAGAATCTGAAAGTCTGTTAACAATGGCCAGACATAGCATGCAAAACTGTGGACATAACACATCAATCCAAACAGTAGACAGTATTTCTACCTACCCTTTGTGATGCTGCGGCTCCCACACCTCAATAATGTCATCCTCACAGGCCAAGAAAAGGGGCAAGGCCTACATGGAGGCCTTAATTATAGCACTGTGTTGCCATGCCATTGGCTAATGGAAAGGCAACCCAGCTGTTCTGGATGCAATTATCAAGCGGGAGTCACAGTTTGGTGCATAGGCAGTCACCTGTTCATGAGCATTACCTACAAAAGGCAAGCTTCTGCCTAAGGTAAACAGGTCTGACACTTTCTTCATGAAGACAGACTGTGATTCGCTAGGATACTACAACTGGATTTCTTCTCACAAAGGAGCACAGCACTATACCAGGTATGTCATAAAATTAAGCATGTAATGGAATGCAGATGGGAGGATGCAGTCATGGGAAATAGGAATTTAAACAGTAGGTCTCAACAACATTTCCTGGACTGACATATTGCTGTTTTTCTGTTGTCCAGCACCTACGACCATCCCTTATGGTTCTGTCTCTAGTGGCATAGATCACAGCTCTGGCCCCTGAGTCAACCCAGCAATGGTCAGCTCACATATGACTGCTACTGGATTGTCTGTTGTACAATACTGACAGTAAGTACTGGTGGATACAGCTGGCATATCACACCATGTACTGTCAGTGAGCCCCTCTCAGTCTGTTAATGTCATACAGGCTTAGTTCAAAGATTGTCCAGGTGTCCCTGACCATTCCTGACGTACTCTGGCTAGGTTACTGTGTACTGCACACTTGTATCTCATTGCCTGACACCTATGGCTAGCATACCTGGTGAACCCCTGCAGCGGGACAGCAGGTTATAGGTACTAGTAGCGGGGGGACACTGGCTCTGCCTCAGCAGCAGTGCATACATATTGAACATACAATGTAAGGGAATGGATACAGTACCAGATATTCATGTGTGTTTCCTGGCTTAGGACATCTGTTTTTCGTTTTCCAGATATTCATGTAACATTACTGTTTTCCCAGGGGTCTATCATGTCACAGACACATTCTCCAAACTCTGTGGACAACCATCACGTATTGTCCAACTGGTATCCAGAAATACACATTTGTCTGGCAGGGGGTCTACATCTGTCAGGCACATGTACACATTCTGCAAACATCTGAGTACTGCAGATGTCAGACACCAATAAGGAGGACACCCTACACCATATATGCACTGCCCTCAGTTATTGTGTAGCAGGGATGTTGCTGGAATGTTCACATGCACTTGTACCACTCACCTATTTCTTGGATGTAGGCTGGATGACATGGTACTGTAACTTTGCCCGTAGAGGATACCCAACAGTCAATGGCAGTGATGGGTGTGGCCACATAACAACACAGTCTGTCACAGCACTCAGGCCCTATCTGGCATTTCTGGTACCATATGCGGTTACTAGGCTATGGGCCCTGAGCAGCCATATGCCTAAGTCAGATGTTTGCTCATGTATATGCAAGGCAGCACCTGATGCGCCTGTCCAATAGGGACACAGGTGGTATCCCAAGAGTGTATGTGCAGTTAACCATCCAGTTACCAGGTTACACCTGCAAAGGTGTAAATAGCTACCCTGCCTGATGTGGACAGGGTTCCCATTCCACTTCAGGGTGATTGTGTGGGACACACATCTGAGCTGCCATCACACCCATTACATGTCACACACCAGGTTGAGGGCATGTATGCATGTGTTAACTGAGTGGAGCATAACTTGCACTCATGCAGCAGTACCAGCAATCTGGAGCCCATGATTGCTTTGCATGCCACATTGAGGTCACCCCGAGGAGTATGGATGAAACTGGGTAGAGGGTTCACCTTATAGCCTATCGGTGTATGGTAGATGTTTGATGTCCTGGTATTCCCTGGTGGGGAAGCTCTGTGATGTCCCCAGCTGCTGCATGTACTGTGTGATGTGAATGACGAACAGGGAATTATACACATTAATGGTCCTCATTGGGGGGAATATGGGGATGTTTATACTCCATGTCCCTTGATGACATACCCTTATGTAGGACATGGGCCATGTAGAAGGTTTACCTTACAATGGAAGATGCATGTACTGTGTGATGTGAATGACGAACAGGGAATTATACACATTAATGGTCCTCATTGGGGGGAATATGGGGATGTTTATACTCCATGTCCCTTGATGACATACCCTTATGTAGGACATGGGCCATGTAGAAGGTTTACCTTACAATGGAAGCAACATTGTGTTGAAATTTCATGTTACCACAGACCTGTGTCCACAGCACCCTCATGCCTGATTGTTTGCCTAGGATGTTGTTAGTACTGTGATAATATGTGGGGACGTCACTCTCCCCATAGGGGTTCACACTGCATGTCCTGGTATGTGGCTTGAGGCCATGTGTCTGGCAATAGTCATGTATCTGTGTGAGACTCTTCTAGGCAGACGTCCACATCACTAGGGAATCTGGTGACAGCACACAGCATGCAGTCATCCGCAGACATGGTTGGACATAGGCTATTGGCTGTTGCATGCACCTCAAATGTGTACATCACACATAACAGAGGCCCAAACATGGAACAACAAGTTACACATCTAGTTATGATTTAACCGCTTGAGGTGGATTCCCTTGTGTGGAATAGGTGGGTCGTGTCAGCACATTGGTGTGCTACCCCTATAGTAACATATGGTGTGATGCATACTTGGGAGTGTTATAGCTATAATGGCCACATGAGTTATACTGTCACAGAGTTTGTCCAGGTCAAGGTAGGCAGTTTGCACTGCCAGCCCCTTACATGGCTTTGGGGACTGTGTCATAGAGGTCAACCAAGTGCAACAGACATGAACCCTTCCTCGACAAAGCCTAAGTGTGTGTAATGGAGTGAGTATAGGTCGCCAATGTCCTTGTTAATGGGGTTCACTATAAACTGTGCTATGGCCATGCAGAACAGCCTAGTTAGGCTGCTGGGTCTATCATGTGATTGAGTGGGGGAAACCCCACCTTAGTGTAAAGGGTTGACAGTGGTCGCCCACCAAATGGGTAGGACAAAGGCGGTAGTTAGTCCTCCTTTGAATACGGTTCCTTATGGTGTTGCAATGTTATGCTTGGGGTCATGTAAGATGCATCCTGTGATGTGATAGTCATGGTATACATCTGCCATGGGAGCCTATCACATGGCAGTGGTGACCTGTTCCCTATCTATAGGAGACGGAGATGGTACTGTGAATATCCTGATGTACTGATGGGGAAGACAGGGGGTGAAGCCTACACCAACTCTGTCAGGCATCCAGTATGCTATACCAACAGCATTGGTATAGGTGGTGTCCTTGAGCACCACAAGTGAGCAGCTGCAGGTGCTTCCTGTGCTGTTGCAGACATATGTGCAGTAGGGGAGATGACTGTCTGTGGTGGATGTAGACAATGTAATCTCTGTGTTTGTTGTGCAGGTTTGCAGGATTGATCCCACTTTCATGTACATGCTAAGGTGACATTGCTCCAAAATGGGCACCTGCCCCTACTTTGTCTCAGACAGCAGTATATCATCCCTGTTATGGACAGTATGCATTGCACATTTCCACCAGACAGGTGTACATATCCTAGCAGAGGATGGTGTAGGCCTGTCGGGTATATCTGACTACATGTATCTATACACATGCACATATAGTTCTTGTGTGTATGTGTGGATATTGGTGTATGTATGTATGGCTGACCCTAGCTAGATGGGTATTGTGGGAGTTGGTGACTGCAATGATGTTTGCTTTGCCATGGAGGATAACACTGTAGGGATGCTGCAGTTGTAACCCGTGTTGTGTAATGTAAACTGCAATATACCTTCACCTCATGTAGGGGGTAGCCCCTGGGCACACCAAAGTGTTTGTATATCCACTGTTGATGGCTTCCTGGCCATTTGTGTGCTGGCATGGGTATGTCTTACAATGTTTGTTAAGGTTGTTAGACTGACCCAGGATCAGGGTAAAGACCCGACTCCTAATACAGTTGATGAGGTCCATATAGGCAAAATGAGCTTCCTGGTCACATGTGGTGGCTGGTAGCTAGCTGTGATTTGAATAGGTTTGTGCTGGCAATGGTGAACTGCCCCTGCAGTGTCTCCTATGCATCTTACTGCCTGTACAATGTGAAGGTGTATATGTATCTCATATACAGAAACTCCATGTCCCATGACATTACCGGCTACACTTTGGCTTCTGCATGTATGAAAGGATGGTTGACCATGTAAGGCTGAGGTGCTCTCTGCAGCTTTGAACCATGGTCTGTGTGGCTGCAAAGATGTCTGCAGTTCCCATGGTTAGGACTACTTGCAATGAGGGCAAAGTCATGTGTACATCTCTAGCATTTAGCAGCATGGCCTTCACTGTGTGCTGCACCAACACTTGTATGTTGGTAGTGATAACTTCACCACTTTTACTAATGGAGTCACTATGGGGCTGGCAAGAACCACTGCCAGATGCATGAAGACCAGTGAAGACAGATGGAGGCCATCTTCTGCAGAGCATCATGGTCTGTTTACCATATCATCCCAGACTCAAAGGTACTGGAACCCCTGGAATATCACAGGATAAATGTGCACATGTTAAGGCCAATCATTTGTGATTGTATTGCAACATTGGTCTGGGTGACACATAATGTTGGGTAAGGCTTAGGGACATACCTGCCTGGGACACATAACAACCAGTGTGCTCACTCATGTCTCACTGCATATAGTTCAGGGACATACATGTCAGGTCAGGTCAGGCACACCAACATGTACTGTGACAGACCCATGACAGTACCTGTTGGTAAGAGACAGCAGTGCGTATGCAAAATGGCAGAGTCTGTCATCTGACACAAAAGTAACTGTGACCATCCACATACACAACCAGGTCAGAGGCACACCAGTGTGTCTCCACTGGAGTTTCTTATGTGTAATAGGTTTAACATGGGCTGACACCTGCGTGGCTCTGGGACACATGTGTGTGACCATGTGTGGTATGTGCAGTATACGGCTGTGGCATTCATGTGTGGCTTTGCTTCAGAGATCCCTTTTGTTTGTAGATGTGTATGTTGAGGACCACTGCAGAAATTTGTGTGTGTGTTGTGCAGATGTGGGTGGTGTGTGAGGTGTACTGATTGTGCTGACAACCTGTTTGGGGACAGGTATGCAGCCTTGACAGGCAGAGAGCATGGACTGCAGGTTCTTACAGTCATTACATCTCTCACAGTGTGTTCCTTGGTGGTGTTTGTAGATGGCTGTCCATCCGTGTAATGAGGCAGGTGCTACACAGTGCCAGGACACAAATATCACCTACACTGGCTGGGGAAACGGTAGGACATTGTCCAGACATATAGTCCAGAATCAGAGGGAGGAAGGCCAGTGATACATGAGGGGTGGGCTTACAGGCCAGGTGATTACTAATACAGTAGGAGGCTGACACCACAGCAGACCATGTAGACAGCCTATGAACAAGCAGTAATAGGTGCAACAGCTACATGAAGTACAACACCTCATAGCACATGCAACACGTAGCATAAAACACCAGGATCAGAGGGGCAATGCATGCTGTATTGCCACTATGGTGCCAATACCCACAGACATACTGTGCTGATAGATGGCAGGGGTATGATGTGGGGGTTAGCGGTGGATAGTGCTGGCAAAAGTGGATGTGTGGGGTCTGTACATAATGGTGAGCAATGTATGCAGTCCTGTGATGTGTTCCTCTGTTCATGTCTTTCAGGTGGGATGTACAGATGATGCAACCCACCCTTCTCAGAAGCTGAGACCACTGCAATTATCGATGACCTGAGACTCCATCACTGGGTGCTGTTGTCAAGGAGCCACCATTACCAACAACAATGTGCCGCCCTGTGGGCAGAACTGGTAGCAACAGTGAATAATGTGGGCCACCAGGACAGGAGCTACAAACAGATCCGATACCATGCTACTGATCTCATACACCATGCACAGTAAGGGCTGCAGCTGTGGCCAGGGACCATACTGACAACAGGGAAGGATCTGCTATACAACCACCACTCTCAGCCACAGAAGAGTTCCTGGCAAACCTGGGTACAGCCACCAGCTCACAGGAAGCCATCAGTACATATGTTGTGGAGGTGGTTGGCACAGATTCTACAGCCGAGGAGTGTCCAGGTAAGCCTCCATTGATCATCACATTAATACTGTACCAGTCATAGTGGCAGCCTTTGCATACTTGTATATATATGTCAGGTCAATCTGCATTTGTGGGTGGGTTTTGTAATGCACACACGTGCACACATATTGTGAATTTCAGCAACTTGGGTAGTATCACAGTTTGTAATGTACATGTTGATAAATGCACATGTTATCCTGTACCAATACCACATATGTGTGTGCTGGCAATACCTCTCCCCCACAAATGCATAGGTACTTCTGATGTGGCTGGGGAACTTCAACCTGTAGCTGGTAAATGTGAAACTGTCATATTACAGCTCACCTATACCCTAGGCATGTTAAGGGCTGCCAGTTTGCCATGCACACAGTTGTTAAGCTTAGTCATATTTCAATACATGCATGTTCACTTGTAGTGGTGTTCACTGCAGTGCATCACATTGGTAACCACAGTAGCATATTTGCAGGATCTGTAACATATTAACACATAGTTTTGTATATGTGTAGCCACTGTGCTATACAGGGGTGCATTACTATTATGTACATGGGTACACTGTGTATTAGGTGAAGGTCCATCACATATTCTGACTTGTCACGTATCTCACAGGTGTATAGTGCTAACAACATTAACTGGATGTAGCTGCACTGCCTGTTGTTGAAGGCCTGTCCAGAGTGTATCTGCTGTGGTCTGAATGTGTGTTGTGCATGGCATCTGTCAGAAGGTGGGTGTAGTCTGTATAATGCCTTTGTGGCACCTCACGTGTGTGTGTGTGTGTGTGTGTGTGTGTGTGTGTGTGTGTGTGTGTGTGTGTGTGTGTGTGTGTGTGTGTATGTGTGTGTGTGTGTGTGTGTGTATGTGTGTATCAGCAAACATTGTTTTGCAGGAATTAATGTAGTCATGTTGTCTTCCCTTCACAGGTGACCATGGGGGTTGGAGTGTGTCCCCCTCACAACCTGATGTCAGTGTCTCATCAGATTCTGATGATGATGGTGGCCATTGTGAGGCACAGGTGGGGTTGTTAGGGGCTGAATCTGTCCCATTGGTTGACATCCCACTTCCACCCCCAATGTCCCCAAACATGGCCAGTGTGCCCACACATACCCAGTCCACAGCAGCCACAGATATTGGGCAGTTGGAGGGTGTTGGCATCGAACAGGTTAGTGTGGTGACTATGGCATCTGTGACTGTCGACACTAGCCATAGCCCGATAGGTGGTGAGGTCCCACACAGACAGACTGACAAGGATGCTTGAAGGAGGACTGCTACTCATCCAGCCCTTGTCAAAGGTGTCACAGCACATGTCACCCGGCGCATGTTTAGTCCATCATGGAGGCACAGGCATGTTGTGGACAGTACACCAGATGAATGCTCAGGGTCATGGATGCAACACTGCCTGGTATGCATGACTCCCTCCATGACATTAGTGATGCCTTACACCAATTCAGTGATCTAGTGGATAGACGGTGGGATGAGACATTGTCAGACCTTAACAGTGCAATGTCTGTGTTTGAACATGTGGTGGGAGTAGGCCATCAGACATGTGGATGTAGGTCAGCAACAACATCAGCTGAGAGCCCACATGGCCATGCACAGTCACACTCCTATAGTGGCAGTACCACCAGCACTATGGAAGGGAGGGTGATGTCCACACCACAACATGGCAGGCCATGGGCATGTAGTCTTGGGTGGTCCCATGATGGACACAGACCCAGCAGACACCGTTCACCCTCAGGAAGTAGTATCACATCTGGTCTTGGTCCTAGTGGTTCCAGTGCCACTTCTGGCAAAACCATTTCCCGTGTCTTTACCCAGAGATGGTGAACTGTACATTTTGCCATGTATGGTCCATGGCTGTCCAACATACCCTCGACTAGGGTTAGCACATGTCTTGACTGTGTGCATGCACACACTCACACATCACTGTCACATTCAGGTCACTGACAGATGCACCCAGCGCCTCTCCATGGCCCAGCTGACTAGCACCCCTTCAGACACACACACACACACACACACACATGATGTCAACTGTATGGCACAGCCTAGACCTCTGAAAAACTCACACCACACCTTGTGCATGTGATGATACCTGTGCCACATCCCTGTTATCCATACCATCAATGCAGGGACATGTTAATATGTGACTGATGCACAGAGTGAATATAGTACAGGTAATGGCAGTTTGTAGTGTAGTAGTGTTTTGCTTTGTAAGGTGCTGTTTCTGGCAATTATCATGCGTACACATCAAAGTGTATGTACCTTTGTGCCATGATGCTTTATTGCTGTTAGTGCTGTTGACTGACTGTTGTCTCACAGACCTTATTCTGTTTATGTTCCAGGAGTCTGTGTGTCTAACTCATGGTGAGCTGCTGCCATCATGGGAGCTGAGAATTGTGGAGTGGCAATGCAGAGACCTTTTCATCGCCAAGGTACAGCTGTATATGTGCATGTTTACCTAGGTGCATATACGTGGAACAGTGTGTGAGGGACAATGGGGGCAGACAGCGTAACCTTGCATGCATACCCCTTGACACAGCATGCTACTCTTGAAACTTGTCACCTGGGAGTTCCAGAGGATTACAGGTTCATAGGTCCAGAGGAGGTTACTAGAGTACTGGCTCTGGGTCCCTTACAAGCCTAACCATTACTTTATCCCCAACAGAATCATCCATCAGCACCTGTTGCCCATGGCATTGCTGGACACAGGTTGGACCCCTGGGACAATTTTTTTTTCAAATCCACTCAACCTTGAAGCAGTTGATGAAGGTCTGCATGGTACTGTGTTTGACATGTTTGGGAAGTGCATTCATGAGACAGGGTAGCCTCTGGGTGACAAACCTGTCTCTCCATCAGGTTTTTTTGCTGTGTCATATGATTCAGGCCCGTCATGCTGGTAATGCACACAGAGTTATACTCTCATATATGGGGCAGCTGTTGAAGGGCTGGGCACAACATTGCCATCTAGGCATGCCACAGCCCACCTGCGGACAAACTGACCGATACCTAGTGGAGCAATACTGATTTGAGGCTGTCTGCATGGAACAGGTGTTGAAGGCCATGAATAACCTTTGTGGGTGTTAACATAGCCTTTACAGTTGCTGATGTCTGCATAGGTGCACAGCAGACTAGCCATACTGATAATGTATTGTTGTACTGACTGAGGACAACAGAGGTGATGTCCACCTTTTGTCTGGATGCAGTCCATTTACCTATGCGGTGAACCACGTACAAGCCTTTTCTGACCCCTGCCACGAATTGTTGCCTGAATGTGACAGTGTTATCATCCTGAGTACCCAGGTCTGTCTTCACAGTCTGTATGTTTATGGGGTTGTTATTTATGTGGGAATAGTGGGGTCATGTTATTGCCATATGGTATGCTGCTATTGTTGTCTGCATTCAGTTTGAGGCCAGGACCTAGGCACCATTCCATACCCACTGTATGATCCCATTGCACTGTGTTAATAGCAGTTTGTGGGTCAAAGACAGCACACTACATACAGTTGACACAGCCTTAGGCAGTACTTACATATGTGGATGGTGGCAGTTAGCAT